>NC_080063.1:3931477-4028977 GCF_026212465.1 Amaranthus tricolor
TGAGATATTGTGGGCTATGTTCCAGGCCCACAAACAAACAATCAGCACAATCTTTAAGTTAGAGATGTAGGGCTATATACAGTCCAATTGGTTCTGATTTGACACCAAAATCAAACCATATCAGAAATTATAGTCTAAAAATTGTCTAAATAAAAATACATCCTGTTATCCGATCCGGTTTCCCATTTTATAGAGCTACAGCCAGGGAACATTTTATTCTGATTTGTCACTTAAAATTTTGATAATTTAAGAACAACCAAAGGGATAGTGTCATACAAATTTCAAAATGCGGTATCAACGTTTTACTTCATAAGGATTTTTGAGGGTTAAGAATAGAAGGCAAGAGATTACAAATTGTCTTCAATGAAGATCCCATTTCCATCAACTAAGGAAAATAATCAGAAGTGTATGTCACATACTCACAGTAGGAAAAAAATCTTAAGGTTTCAAACTAAACTATAATTCATATAATAAAATATTGTATTTTTAAAAATATTGTATATAAGATCGATCGCCCATCAGTTTTTAGACTGTAGATCGGACAAGTGAATTCCGATCACAAACTATTGTCATAGACACTTTTATTATGAGAAGTGTATATGAGCAGGCTAAATAGCCCTAGAGCTACTCTTGTCAGAGATCGTCTTTCTGTGAGACGACCTCAAACAAGAAGTTCAAATACTAATAATTTGTATTATTAGGCTATTTAACTATGTATGACGCATATTTCATAGTTAAACCGTCCCGTATAAGACTTTGCGATAGCCCTACTAATACACAACAAAAAGGAAAGTAGAATATTGGCTATTTATTTTGAAATCGCCTTACTAAAATACGGATGAAATTTCAATTTGATCTATAGTTTAGACCTAACATCGCATAGACTAGGCTGCTTTTAAGATTCGGATCGGAGTATAATGAAAACTTATGTCAATGGGCTTCATATATCCATTATTCCTCAAATTTGATTCGGGATAGTTGGGCTTCTTACGCCCCTTTTCCGTTGTGCTTTTGTTTTTGTTTTGTTTTTTTTTTGTTTTTTTAGGATGGAGTAAAATATGATTTTGGTTACGATTGTGGTATTATTCATAATATTACGGAACATAGGTAATCAGGTTTATCAAATTGCAAAAGCTCTAATAAGATTATGAGAAGACATCTCTTGAATTAACTCAAAATATTTTGTTACGTCAGATTTGTATATCCGTACATTTCAATTAATACGTTATTATATATTCTTGTTTTTACGCTGGCATAAGCGTAAACAAGAATTCTCATAGAATTCAACAAAAAATACATTAAATGTAAGAGCAAAATGATGTGTTTTAGGGGTATGCAAAACTAAATAGAATCGGATATTTGATTTGAAAAATATAAATTCAAAAAAAGGTTTTTATATACTATTTTGTATTCGTGTAGTGTGAGTTTTCTGATCAAATACCAATAAAAATGTTGAACTAAATTCTGTTAATTAATCAGATTAGACATTAGTTTTTAAAGTGGAATTTAAATAATTAAAGTGTGGTATATATTTTTATAGACTTAATCATATTATTATTATTTATTGGAAAAAGAATTTCGTTGTGCCCCATAAGTCTTCACTAGTAGGTCAATTTTGAAAAATATATCATTTTCTATAGAAAAATTAAAAAATTTGTAACAAAGAAGCATACGATTTTGTAAAAAAAAAATATAATACTAGATGGAAAAAAAATCAAATTTGAGTAGTGGAAAATGCTCTCAAAATTAAAGGTGCAAATAGGAGTGTTAGTCTTGAAGGCATAACAAATGAAAAGGTAGAATGAAAGGAAGAAAAACCATTCATGCATTGCATGGTTGCCACGTTGCATAATTAGTTTCATGTAGTTAGCTTAAATAAAAAGTAAAGTAAGTGTAAGTGTCAAGTTACCTTTCATATGTTAATAATATTATTCCTATGTTCTAAAGAAATAATTCTAGCATAAATAAGACAAAATTTAAGAAAATGGATAATTATATTTATCAAATTAGAAAAATATATGAATGAAAATATTTTTAAAAAGTGTAAAAATATAATTAAAAATAAAAATATGCTAAATTTAACAAACGGACTAAAAAAAGAAAAAAGGAAGTCTTGAAAGAAGTAATCATACTAAGGTGAATGGTCCCAAAACTCCCAACACCTTCGGAGTTAAGTGATTGATGTGTATGTGACAATGCATGGAGTAACAATGTATCATCAATTTCAAATAGACTACTTCCTAACCTCAAAAAAGGTTCATGTATTCCATAATTTTATATTGATAATTATGGCCACTTATTAATCAATTATTTATATTATCCTTGATTGAAAAGAATGAAATTTCATGATTTACTTGATCAACGTAACTTTAGTTAACCTATATTATTACCAATTCAACTCATTAGGATTATTAATAGTTCTTTGTTTAATAGCGATTATTGATATTATTTAATATTTGAGTTTATTGTATATACTGTACGTTAATGTGTAAGAAAAAATATAGTCAAGTAGAATTTTTTTTAAATCATATAGTGAACTAGTCACATATTTTCTTGATATTAATTTTTTACAATTTTGAATTATGCATAATTTAATGTATAAATAATCAAAATATCGCATTAATTTGCGCAAAATATCAATTATAATGAATATCTCTATTAATGAATTTTTGAAACAAATCCATTTAAAAATACTTTAGTACTTAAGAGATTGTTACTTTTTTATTTTAATTAGTCCCTATAACTTTACAACATTTTTATTTTAGATAGTGTCTTCACCACTTTTTTACTTTTTATTAACACACTTTCCTTATTTTATTTTATTTTATTTTAATTATATCCCCACAATTCATTAGACCCTACTATTTTTTATTATTTGTATCAATTGTTACATACGGATGAGAGGGAGTTGGTGTGAATGGAACTTTAGAGGCATGAGAAGGCAAAATGTCGAAATCACAAAAGGAATACTCCACTACTCCTACTATATTTGGAGGGAAAACCGACTTCAATTATATTACTATATTACTAATCATAATAGCCTAATAGGCCTCTAGCTTTCTCAATCTCAATTTTAATAGTAATTCTTATGTCTCTCTTATAGTCTCTTATAGTCTTTCATATTCACTTTATTTGTCTTATTTGATTTTTAAACACTATTTATTAATCACTCTTATTATTTTATTTGTTTTTAATATATAAGTTACAACATACTTATATGGGATCTTATCTAATTCGTCTTCTTGTGAATTTTATTAATATCGACTTTTTATAATTTTTACTCGAGAATAATTAGAGATATTTAAGATTAAAAACATACATTGACAAATGTGCCAAAAACAAATGGGACAAGTAAAGAGAATAGAATGGAATATTACACCTAAAGCAATATGAGTAAAATTTAGTAAAAATAAAAAATATATTGGAAAATAAAATAAAAAAACACGTTGATGATAGAAGTGACTAGTTAAAATAGAGAGAAAATAATTTTATTGATGAAATTTTTTTAAAAAAAAGGGGATTATTGCCAAAAAAAAAATTAGCACAAACTAAAAATAAAAAAAGCACAAATGGAGAGCGACAAAATCACTAAGTAATAAATTTGTCTATTATTGAATCATGCTATGTACCTCAATACTCTCCGGAGTCCGGAATAACTCTCGGAAGATTAATTCTCCAAATGTTATTAAAAACCTAGATAAGGATGTATCCATTGCTCTATACATAGATTCACCTCTTCTTTAATTGGTTTATTTGTTTCGTAAAATCTAGTCCACGTGAATCAAGTCGCATTTTTAACACCCAATGACCAACCTAACTAATTACACCAATTAACATTCACTAACATAATCCAAAGCATTTATATAGAGTGTTATTGTTTAAGAATCTCACCTTATTTAGAGTGTTAATGTGCAAAATTCACTAACAATTTATTTTGTTGTTAGACTATATGACATATTATAGGACCTCAACTATCAACTTAAACTTTTAATTGAATTGATTTCTTAATATAATATTAAAGTCAGTGCGACAAAAATTTGAGTTCGAATCTCAACTATATAGTACATTTTAACAACATCCGCACACTTTAAATATTGAGTAAAATGAAAATTGTCCTAAAATTAATAGGATAAAGGAGTATTTCTTGAGACTCTAAAATGGAATGATGTTTCTCTTAATCAAAATCTTGTGTACTCTTGACAATCAAAAAGTATCAATCCTACGCCAATTGATACTCATTGTAATGAGTTGACTTTAAAAAGCACTATAAAATAATACTCCCTCCGATCCTTTAATTTAGTCCCGTTTCCTTGGGCATGCATATTAAGGATTGTGTGGGGTCCATGTAAAAGGTGGTAGTTGGGTATTTTTAAGTAAGGGTATTTAAGGGTTTATAGGGGTAAATTCGTAATTACGTGTGTGAACTAAGGGTATTTAAGTAAAAAAGGATTGCCAAAAATAGAAATGGGACTAATTCAAAGGTTTTGCCAAATAAGGAAATGGGACTAAATTAAAAGATCGGAGGGAGTACTTCATAAACTTTACAATATTTTTGTACGTAATTTTTTTTTATTAAAATATCTTTAATAATTTATTTTTATTTTTATTCTTATTCAAATATTTTAAATTGCCACACCATTAATCTTTGTGCAAAATTTCTTCATAGCTATCTAAAAGAAGGCGAGTGAGTAGCTTGTTTGGGAAGGCAAGCTACCGCCGTGGAAGAATAATTGGAGTATCTCAAACAAGTTTGCCATAATCTTACGCTTTACTTATTAGAAGGTGATCGGGTACGGTGGTGCCCACTACTCATTACTCATTACTACTAGACTTGGGAAAACGGTCGGTCGGTCGGGTTTTGGGTCAGATCAATTTCGGTCGGGTCATTTTCGGGTCGGGTCAGTTTCGGATCAGGTCAGTTTCAGGTCGGATCACTCTGAGTTTCGGGTAGGTTCGGATTGACCCAACGGGTTACCATAAAACATTAGAATATCCAATCGACTAATTCCACATAAAAAAAAATCATTAAAATGTCTAAAAAAAATCATTAGAGAAATTACATGTACGATTTTCAAAAAATAGTTGGTATGTCAGGTTCATTTAAGTGCAAGAAAAATAGGGGAATTAATACTTATTTTGAAAGACTTGTAAGATACGCGCTTTATAAAAGTTATTTTGTTTATTATAATTATAACGTTAGATAAAAATGACGTTAAAATTATCTTCACAATTTTCATGTTGGAAAGATATACAACTAACTAATTACTTATTTCGTCTTATAAGATACGCGTTTTATAATTTAGGGTAGCGACATTCGTTTTTTGAAAAGCTCATTCAAACGTGCGAAACGTTCGTATAAATTATATTGATTTGCTTACTGAAATGTAGAAGAATTAAAAACTCATTTGACTGATTTAACAAGATACATGTATTCAATTAAGATGATTATAACGTCCTGTTTTTAAAGAAAAATAATTACGATGGCTAAAAAGACGTTAAATACGTGTTTTTTGAGATCTATTGATGAGTTTTAGGGTTCAAGTGATATACTCAATATGTTGAGATACTTTGAAAACTAAAATTTTATTTGAAATGAATTCTAACATTGAAATTACTCTAAAAATTGATATTAAATCGGTCAAAACGGGTCGGTTTCCGGTCGGGTCATTTTCGGTCGGATAATTATTGGGTCGGTCATGTTTCGGATTAAGTCGCTTTCGGGTCGGTCGGGTTCGGATTTTGTCGGGTCGGGTCCCGGGTTCATTTTCGGGTCGGATCAAATTTTCCCAGGTCTAATTACTACTTACACATAGCTATCCTAGGCTCCTTGCTAAGACTAAGTGAATGAAATTATTAAAGCTTGAGAGATTGTTTTTTTGAAAGACATATTTCAAGTCCAGTTTATTAAAGATTAATATCTATTTACATTATTTTTAATATTTACTTATCGTATTCTTAATGTTTATTTTCAATAAATAAAAATACTACATACATCATTCTTAATGCCTACTTATAATATTTTTAAAAATATATAATAAATCGCCCAATTACTCACAACAATTTGTGAATTATTATACTACTTTTGTTTATAATATTTGTTATATTTGATTTTTTATGCAATTTAATATATAAGTTATAAGTTACATTGTATTTAGTTATAAGTTATAAGACATAATATAATTAAATTATGCTATTAAACAAGCCTAATATATATCACTTGATTATATTTTTTTTATACATAAGTCGCAAAAAATTAAAGACTTAAATAATATATAATGTTAATAACTATAATTTAATGAGTATATTAGAACCAAGAAAGTAGATATTTTTATAATCATGGGATGGCCATCTTTCCTTTAAACATGATCAATTACTGTCACTATTTTTAAACAGTGGACGTAGGCAACGTAGAGAAAAAATAGAATCCTAGGACAATTAATCATCATAACTATATTGAATTTTTAATCTAAAAAAAAAACTATATTGAATTTTTCACCAAGGAATTTGGTAAGTGTTGTGTATGATTCTGTAGAACAATTAATTAAGAACTTATATCTCTGATTTGTAATTAACCAGAAATTAAGTGCCTATAGAAGTCTGTCTTTATTATCTTACCAAACTATGCAGTAAGATCGTTTGAGAAGATGGTTGTTCCTGTAAAATGTAACAAGAGGTTAGCAGGGTCCAGAATGTTTTTCCAGGGACCCATTCCGACGCCCAAATCATTAACAGTCTGAGACAAATTGCCTAATAGGTTCTTCCAGAAGCACTGTGGCTACAAGGTGGATTACTACTTAGAACTTATTTTGACGTGAGATCTTTTGTAATTAATATCTGGCAAATGTAATTTTGAGGATTATTTATGACAATAGTAATTACTTTCTTAGATATATGATTATGCAATTATATAATGTTTTTCTGAAAATCAAATGCGGGTCCTTGAAGATCAGATGTATTAACTCCTTCGCAATAAAGTACTTAGAGTTCTTTGTATCTCACTTAGTAGTAGTTGCTAGTTCGAAATTAATTACCTCATTTATGAGCTCCTTGATGTGTATTTATAGTTTATCATTGTGCATGTAGAACATTCTTCTGTTATTTCATCAATCCCCAAAATTCTCTTGCATGCCATTTTAGTTGTCTTGGACGTGTCAAATTCCTCTTTACTTTGGTGACTTTTCCTTTATTTTTCATGGCACTCTTTGCTTCTCCTATTAACACATGTCCCACTAGCTTATAATGACTTTCTATAGCTGACAAGTGTCTTCCAACCGCACGTGACCTTCCCATGCACTATTATTGCTAATATACGTTTAATGCTTCTTCAATCCTCCCGGATGAATGTTGCCAGATTACCCTCTAAACTTACTAAATCCTCCCAGATAATTTTCTGTAATAATTGCCTCTGACTAATATTTTACATCTACTATCTTTGTTTTATTTAATTTTCTGGGACGTCTTTAAATCTTCATTCTTTAAATTTCTGGCAACATGAAACATCTGGGTATTCCAGTCTTTTCTTCTTCTGGGAGCACCCGCGTAATTTCTTTCATTAATTTTTCTGATCATTTTCCACTTGGTGCAATTTTCTAGAAAATTGTTGGACACGCCACAACTGCTGCAGCATATTTCATCATTATTTCTATACTTGATGGTACTAATATTAAATGCACATCCAATCATTGTTCCCTACTGTTATAATTTTGAATTTTTGGCGTTTTCATCTTGACGGTTGATCTTCTCCTTTTAAACTCTTTAATGATTAACTTGCCCATAAATATTTTTATACTTGCATTTATTTCGATTTACGCTTTCTTTAAGCCCTAATTACTCCCAAACATTCTCTGATTCACTTCTCTGCAAATTTCTTTCTGCAAACCTTTGTTTTCTTCGACTTATTCTCGCATTAATTTCAACCATGGTTTCTTCAAAGACTTCCCTCCGTGACTTGACTTTTGACTTCAGCAAAGAATTAACCGATGCACCAGTTTTTGAATTTTCCTTTTATATGCAACCAGAAGCATTACCACACGAACCTCCAACTGATTGGAGCATGAACCTAATGGCTGGCCTCACCTATGATGGATTGACCCAATCATCCCTCCTTCCTTGGAAGGTTTTGAAGGCATTCATTTCACACCCTTTGCCCTGGAGGGGTTATCTAATACGATGAAAAGATTATTGACCACTAGGCTCACTTCTCAAACTCTCAACCAGATAGTAGAAGGTAGGGCCCAGTTTGTGTTAGAAGACTATTGCCATATCCCAAAAGAGAAGGGATATTGGTGCAGAATTGGTGAAGAAGGGATGATGGCCCACGAATACATCGTCTTTGAAACCAATGAGGAGGACATTTTCATTTCAGTTTGTATATACCATTTCGCTTTTGGTTTACACTTTCCTCTTCACCCATTTTCTCCCAGATTCTATGCCATTTTCATCTTTCTCTCGTCCAACTTCTTCCTCAAGCTACCAGGAAGATTATGTCCTTTATCTGGACTTGTGAATACATGAAGCTTCCCCTAACTCTTAACCTTTTTAAGAGTCTTTTTAAATTAGATGAGAATAAGAACAAGCCTTTTATTACTTTTTCTTCAATAAATGAGGCTATGGTCATCTACCCATAAGTCAAAGACCTAAAGGAATACAAGGACAAGATCATCTGGGTTAGAGTACCCAAGATCCCTGGCCATCAATTTAGATATATCACTAATGGAAAAACGCTTATTTGTTGCAGCTTTATCCCCGTTATATGTTGCGGTTTTGACCCACAACACTTGTGATAGCAGCATATGACACAATATTATATGCTGCGGTTCAAAGCCGCAGCATATAATCCACTTTCTTTTTTCAAAAAAAATGTGGACTATATTCTACGGTTTTCCTAGAATAGCAACATATAGTCCATATATTTTTTTTTTGTTTTTTTGATTTTATACTAATTCGCCACTAAATATTAATAACTATATGCATAATAATTATTACCCTAATAATCATTCAATATTTCCTCAATCATCACCCAACTTAAACATCATTTAAATATATATATATATATATATATATATATATATATATATATATATATATATATATATATATATATATATATATATATATATATACACACACACACACACACACACACACAGATATATATATATATATATATATATATATATATATATATATATATATATATATATATATATATATATATATATATATATATATATATATATATATATATATATATATATATATATATATATATATATATATATATATATATATATATATATATATATATATATATATATATATATATATATATATATATATATATATATATATATATATATATATATATATATATATATATATATATATATATATATATATATATATATATATATATATATATATATATATATATATATATATATATATATATATATATATATATATATATACATACACCATGAAGTTTGAAAATCTAAAAGGTTGAAGAAATTATACCTTAGATTGTTTAAAAAGCCCTCACATATTCTATGCTTCTAAGAATAGCTTCATATATCAATCTCCAAACACCAATTTGTCAAAACCTAAGTGAGATTCACATAAGTTGCATCAAAAAACGAAGACAACAATATGTACCTTAAAAACGAAGACAACAATAAATACCATTACCATAAAAAAATCTAAGTGAGATTCACATAACTAGCATACAAAAACTAAGCCTTAAAACACCATGAAGCTTGAAAAACTAAAAAATCGAAGAAGAAGAACAACAATTTTCGTGGTTATGAAGAAGAAATTATACCTTAAAAAAACGAAGCCCTAAAACAATTGCGTGGGTTTTGAAGAAGAAGAAGAACAACAACAACAATTTTCGTCGGTTTTGAAGAAGTTAAAGGTTGAAGAAGAAAAGAGGAAGAACAACAAATTTTCATGGGTTGAAGAAGGTTGAAGAAGATGAAGAGAAATTAGCAAATTATGTCGAAGTAAGGTGGGTTTTGAAAACAAATAATATATTTTCGTGGGTTTTGAATCTGCTGTATGAATGAAGGCGGGATTTTATAAAAAAAAAGAGGGTATATGTTACGGTTCTTAGAGTGCATTATATGCTGCAATTCTTAGAGGAACCACAACATATACCTTTTTTTTTGCCTAATTTTTCTACTACTTTTATGCTACGTTTTTATAAAACCGCAGTATATAAGGCTTTTTCCACTAGTGTATGCCTCCAGTCTTGCCAAGAAAACACTGCTTATTACATTAGGGCACGGCAGGGTCCACTAGTGGGTTTTGAATCTGGGTCCGACAGAGGTTCCTACATGGAGGAGGAGTGACATCTACCCAGAAAACACTGCTTATTACATTAGGGCATGGCAGGGTCCTCTTCCTCTTGCCAAGAAAGAGTACAGAGATCCTGAGGCCTGGGTTGATCCTCATCCAAACGTTTTCGATGACCAAACTGGGCCTTCAATCAAGGGTCCAATTAAGAAGAAGAGAAGCCGGAAGAAGAAGAAGAAGAAGAAAGAGACTGATGTCTCTTCTTTCCTGTTCAGGAAGGAGATGATCTCTCTCTTCTGGTTACTCCTTGTGCTTACCTGCCACCTGGTAGTTCAAAAATTATTGTGTTGCTCCCAGGTCAAGACTTAGGTGGTTGTTTTCTTGTTAAATAAAATTTCATCAATTGTTTTATCATCTCCTAAATATCTAACTTGTCATTTGTTTTTGTAGCCACTGCCACCACTACTACTGTTAAAGCTGCCGAGGTTGTTGAGGCTGCCCCTCTTGAGCCTATCCAGGAGGAGGTGGTAGAGGAATTTAAAACTACTCTCGAGTCTCCATCTGGGACTCAATCTGAGACTCAAGAGGTTGTTGAGGATGTGAACTCTCCATCTCCATTTGCATCTCCTGGATACTCAAACATATTTTCTTTCCCAACTGATAATACTGTGGATAAGTTCCTTCAGGGAGCTGGTACAGGTATTTTAATTGATTTTTATTTCCAGCTTTCATTGAATAACTTGTTATCTTCCAACATCTTTACTAATCAGATTTTATTTTTCTTTTTTTTAGCTGTTGAGAAACCAGCTTCCCATGCTGTATTCCCCACCGATGAAGTCACCCAGACGGAGGGTGATGAAGCAAAAAAAACTGTTGTTGGACCCTTCTGCCATCCCTGCCCCCCAGGTTGAAAATGTAGTTGAGGAAACTTGTGTCCTAGAAATTGATGCTGGGATCCAATCTATACAATCCAAACTCCCAGCCACTATACTGAGAAAATTTTTGGTGAGAGCACCTCTCGTGACTTATAGCAAGTCATGGAAGGTGAGGCTGAAACTAGGGAAGTCCTCCCTACTTCACCTATCAGGAATCTGGTAGGTGGGGACCCCGGTTCTGTTGAAATTGTTCCTATTTAAGGTATTCTTCTTTTTTCCTTCCTTTCTCTCTTTTTTTTCATATTATTATTTTTATTACAACATTCACTTACTTTTTCACTGTCAGGAACACAAAATATGAATAAACAGGCTGGTAAAGGCCCTCATCCGGATGAACCGCCTTCTTCTAGACAAAAACTGGATGAGGTGATCAGTTTCCAACAATTTCGATCAATGGACATTATGGCCAGTGTTGGGAGGTTTCTGGAAGGCCCACACCATGATTTTGATGAGGTAACCAGATCCATATTCAAACTTTATACTTGACTTTTTCAGTCTTCAATCTGCTAACTGCTTCTGTCTTGTATGCAGCTGATTAACTCCAGATTCTCTGAGTTGGGCTCTCTGATGACGAAGACATATCATTTTAATCTTCAGAACCTTCGCCAGAAGAATCAAACTCAAGAAGTTGAGATTAATACTCTTCAGGCGGAGGTGGAGGGTCTCAAAGCTAGGAATCTGGCACTGGAGTATGAATCATCCTCTCTTGCAACTGAATTAGAAGGCTTAAATGAGAAAATTCAATTCTTAGAGTCTGAGTTGCTTTCTCACCAGAACGAAACAAATAATTGGAAAGGGAAAACCCAAATTTTTGGAGACTGAACTCAACACTCAAGTTGAATTGATGACTACCATGGAGGCCAGGATCTTCTCTCTAGACATTGGGCTTACAAAGGCTGAGAAAAACCTAAGTGAGCTTAATGCGAAACCAAAGGAGCTGCAGGCTGAGCATATATCCCAATCCAATTCAATTTTAGAGCAACAATCGACCATTGCCAAAGGTGTTGAAGAATTTGGCCGACTTCAGAGAGATTTGAAGAAGGTTCAAGATACTTTGGCTTTCGTTAAGCAATCATCTGCTAAAAAGGACGAGGAAATACTACATCTCAAATCTCAGCTTTCAAAGTCCAAATATCTAACAAGGACTCAAAGAGGCCTAATTGACGTTGTAGAGAAAGATAAGAACAAATGAGGGAGCAGATATCAGCCTTGGAAGCAAATATTGCCAAACTGGAGACGGAGAAAAAACACCTTAAAGCCCAGGAGAGAAAGAAAGCAATTGAATACTTCTAATCCTAGTTTCAAACTCATCTGACTGCTGATAGGGCAAGGACTAAGGAGGGTACCCTCTAGCATTCAATGAATGCAGTTTTCACATGCTTATCCTGACTTGGAGTGGTCTAAGGTTGCACCCTTCTTGGCTCCAGACACTCCAATAGCTCCATGCATTCTATCCCTTAAAGCCCAATTCAATGCATCATCTGGCCAGGGAACTGTTAGCTCTGCTTTTTCTTCCTCAACGACTCCTCCACCTAGCAAATCATGATTTTTGTTTTTTCTTTTCTTTTTTTTTTATTTTCTAGAAACTTTAAAAATTTATGTTGTATATTGAAGTCTTCCAGTTTTGTAATTATTCTTCCTAATGAATTAAATAATATTTCTGAGTACTTCGATAATGTTATAATGCTTTTACTTTATGTATTTCACATAAGTTAATGATGCTTCTGACTATTCATCTTCATGACTTGAAGAATCTAACTTATGAATTCACATGACTTGAAGAGGTATCTGGACAAATAACTCACAAGTTTCTTCTTAATATTTTCCTTCCAGATATTTTTCAACCAAGCTGGCAAATTTTTTTGAACTTTTATCCAACACTTTTCTTTTATCTATTTGTTAATCCCTCGACTTTTAAGTATTTTCATAAATGAAAAGTACTTAAAAGATTTATGATTGTTATGAATTACTTTTTCTTCCCTTCTGTCTGATATCTTCTTCAAACTTTTATTGGGTTCCTTAGTCATAAAAGACCAAGGCTTCCCCATGAACTCAGTTGAAATTCTTAACTATGAAAGTCAAGACTTTTCCACTTGTTCTTTTTTTATCATTCCATTAATAATTTGCTTTACATAAATTTTTATATAAACTATTACATAATTGTTTGAAAAATGATTGTATACATTGAATCTTTTTACTTTATTCACAAATGAATGATTACAAATATGTTTTACTTCTATACATAATATTTTTTTCAACATTATAATGTTCCATTTATGCCTTAATGGTTCTCCATTAGATGTCTTAAGCTTGTATGTTCCATTACCACAATCTTCTGAAATTATGTAAGGACCTTTCCAATTTTCTGATAACTTTCCATGTTCATATTTTTGGGTGGCATTTGCATTTCTGAAAACTAAATCTCCCACTTGGAATGATCTATATTTGACTTTTTTGTTGTATAATATGCAATTTTGTTTTGATAGGCTGTCATCTTCCATGTTGCATTCTCTCTTACTTCATCAATTAATTCCAAGTATAAGAGCCTAGATTCCTGGTTTTCGTCCTGGGTCAAATGTTTTACTCTTATAGTTTGTAACCCAATTTCAACAGGTAAGAGTGCTTCTAATCCATAAACTAGCCTGAATGGTGTTTGACCAGTTGCTTCTTTCACTGTAGTTCTTAATGACCATAGGACATCATAAATTTCATCTACCCATTTGGCTTTTGCATCTTCCAGCTTTTTTTGTTGGCCATTTAAAATCTGTTTGTTTGCAGCTTCAGCTTATCCGTTGCACTGTGGATTGCAAACTGACGAATATGAAACTGCAATTTTGAAATCTTCCAGATATTTTCTTAATGTCGCACAATCAAATTGGGTACTATTATCAACAGTTAAGACTCTTGGTAGTCCAAACCTGGTGATAATGTTTTGCTAGATGATCTTTTCCACCTTTCTGGATGTGATTGTGGCAAGGGACTCAGCTTCTACCCACTTTGTGAAATAATCAATGGCCACAATCAAAAACTTCTTGCCTCCTTCTGCCTGCTTAATTGGTCCCAGAAGATCCAGTCCCCACTGAGCGAAAGGAACTAGATTGTGGATGTATTTTAATTCAGATGTTGGTTAGATGATATTTGGTGCAAATTTCTAGCACTTCTCACACTTCTGAACCAAGTTTCTGGCATCTTCAGTTGCTGATGGCCAGTAATAACCGATTCTGATGGCTTTCTGTGCCAGAGCTCTAGCTCCCAGATGATGGCCACAACAGCCTTCATGAACTTCTCTCAAAAAATAATCAGCCTCAGATGGTGTTACACCTTTTAGTAACAGTTCATTTTAGGCTTTCTTGTACAACTCTCCATCTACCATGCAAAACTGGAGCGCCTTTAATTTCATCTTTCTGGAAAGAGTTGGATCTGCAGGGAGATCTCTTGTTTATTTGTAGTGGATGATATCTTTCATCCAATCTAGGGTGTCTTTACAGCCAACATTAAAGATAGATGTTGCATCTTCATGAATTGCACTAAGAGGTTTTACCTCAACTGGGTGATCTTTTCAAATTTTGCATACTTGAACTCCTCAATTTGGACAATGTAGCAGCCTACTTGTTCTAGGATCAAGGTAGCCTTTCAACATGAACTGCCTCAAAGCCTGAAATCAGCTCATGTGTCTTCTTTAAATAGTTTTGCATGTTTTCATCTCTGGCTTCAAATTCTCCCAAAATCTGATTTACTAACTGTGAGTCAGTTTTCAAACTGACTCTTCTTGCTTCCTGAGCTTTGCATAATTGTAACCTAGCAATGACTACCTCATATTCTACCTCATTGTTAGTATCTTTGAACTGAAATTTCAAAGCATACTCGATGACTTTTCCTTCTGGCGTTATCAAAACCAATTCAGCCCCTGCACCAACAAGTCTGGATGACCCATCAGTTAACAGTTGCCAGATTGGTTCTTCACTTTCATCTTGGGTTATCCATTCCGCAAAAATATCACCGATACTTGACCTTTTATTGCTTTTCTGGGTTGGTATTTGGACCCCAACCCATTTAGCTCCATAGCCCATTTTGCCAGTCTGTCAGATCTTTCAATCTTAAGCTTTTCTCCAGAGGGAAATCTATTAAGACCACTACTTGATGAGCATTAAAGTAAGGTCTCAACTTTCTGGCAGCAACCATCACAGCATAAGTTGCTTTTTCCTATCATAGAGTATCTAGTTTCAGCATCCAGCAATAATTTACTTACAAAATAAATCTGGAGTTAACTTTATTTTCCTCCCCGATCAACGCTGCACTCACTATACGGTGTGTTGTTAATATGTATAAGTATAATGTTTCACATGTTAAAGGTCTTGCCAGAGTTGGCAGACCGTGTAGGTGTTCCTTCAATTCCTTGAAAGCCTGACTTTGCTCTTCACCCTATTCAAAATTTTTATTTCTTTTCAAGACTTTAAAGAATAACATTATTCTCTCAACTGACTTGGAGATGAAACTGGAAAGTGCTACCATTCTCCCAGTTAGCTTCATTACTTCATGTCTACTATGTGGTTCTGCCAAATCAAATACTGCCTGAATCTTTTCTGGGTTTGCATCAATTCTTCTTTGACTAACCAAGTAACCTAAACATTTCTCGGACTTAATACCAAAAACACACTTTCTGGAATTAAGTTTCATTTTATACTTCCTCATATTATCAAACATTTCCTATAAATCTATAATCATCTCTTCTTTTGTCTTACTTTTTACAATTGAATCATCAACGTATAGTTCTAAGTTTTTACCCATCTGATCTTTAAAAATTTTATCCATCAACCTCTGATAGGCTGCCCCCACATTCATCAAACCAAAAGGCATCATAATATAATTAAACACCCCTGCTGAGCATATAAATGCCCCTTTTTCTTTGTCAGCAAGGTCTATGAAAATTTGATGATAGCCAAAAAATGTGTCCATACAAGATAATAAGGCATATCCAACAGTTGAGTCAACTAGCTGGTCTATCTTTGGTAAAGGGTAAGAATCTTTTGGACAACACTTATTTAAACTAGTAAAATCTATACATATTCTCCACTTCCCTGGCTGGGGTTTCTTCACTAAAACAACGTTTGCCAGCCATTCTAGGTAGAGGCATTCTTCAATGAACCCAGCATCCAATAGCTTTTGAACCTCCTCTTCAATGATTTTGTCTGTTTCTGGACCAAAGTTTCTCTTTTTTTGCTTCACTGGCTTGACCCCTTCATAAATAATGAGTTTGTGCGTGACAATTTCTGGGTCAATGCCTGGCATATATGCTGCTAAATAGGCAAAAAGATCAGCGTTTTGCCTCAAAACTGAATCGGATGAAGACGAATCTGAGCATCCAGATTCCCTCCAATTCTGATAGTTTTATCCGTTCCTTCAATCAAGGAGACCTCCTCTATCTCTTGATGGGCGATTTGCATTTGTGGGGTACTCTTCTTAACATTCTCATCCTCAGAAGGTCTAGGATCAATTTCAACAGATTTCTGAGTCCCAGACTCAGATGAAGATGCGACAAATTTCATTTTTTTACAGGGCCTTTTTTCTTTTTCTGCTACTTTTTATGGCACCTTTGTTTTCGTGTTTTTGTGGCACAGTATTTGCTCTATTTACAAAATTGCAAGACCTTGCCATTTTCTCGTTTCCTCTAGCCCTTTCGACTCTTCCTTCTAGCCCCACAAAGAGTAAGGTTTGATGATGGGTAGAGGGAATGCTTGTTATTGCAACTGTGAACTTCCTTCCCAGAATACAATTATATTTGGTTAGAGCATCAATAATGTAAAATTCCTGAGGAACTGTAATAATAACCCCTTGCTTATCAGTGATAGTTACAGGCAGAGTTATTTTCTCTTCTGCATGTACTGACTCTCCTGAGAATCCTACGATGGGAGTGGAAGACCTTTTTAACACTTTATCTTCCAGATCCATATGGTCCTGGCAAGACTTATAAATAACGTTTACTTCAGCACCACTGTCTAACAAAACCCTGTGCACAGACTGATCAGCTACATCTACAACCATTACTAGGGGATCTGAGTGAGGATATGTTACCCCCCTCAGTCCTCCCTGGTAAATGTCATATCTGGCATAGGTGGTGGTTCCTCCTATTCTATTACTTCCATCAACTCTAATTTGGGAGCAGTTACAGTTCTCAGATGTGCCTCGAATCTGATATCCCAGATTTCTGGAATAGAACCAAAATTTCTTTCTTTTTCTTTTGTATAGGTTCTTCTTCATTTCTAGCTTGACTGTTTCCAGATTGTCTCTTGCTAGAATCCCTCTCTTTGTTATATTGTTGGAAATAACCCCTCTGTATTAAGTCTTCAATATTATTCATTAAAGACTTACAATGCTCTGTCCAGTGACCTGGACATTCATGGAATTCGCAAAATGCTCCTTGGTTATTTCCAACCATTTTCCTCTGGATGAGGCGTTGCCATTTTCTATCCTCTCTATTCACATTAAAAATTTTTGCCCTGGACTCTTTCAGCGGTGTGTAATCAGCATAATTGTGGAGTCCTAACACATCCAGATCCTCGGTTACTACCATCTTTTTCCCTCTGTCATTCCGTTTTGTTGGCTTTCTAACTTTCTCATAACTCTTTCCCTTTTGCTCATGGTGCATGCTCCCAGTCATAGCTTTAAAATCTTCAACATCAACATGGGACTGTGCATACTCCCTGACCTCTTTCATGGTCTTCAGGTAGGTCCACTAGTTGCTGAATTTCAACGCTTCACATTTAGGCCTTCCTGAATTTAAGCCTTACTTGAAAGCGAAGGTCAAAAAATGTTCTCTTCTGGATTCAATACATGGAGACTCTCTTTGTCAAATCCGGAGACATAATTTCTCAAGGATTCATCCTTCCCCTGTCTGATGCTCATCATTTCAATGGATTGCTTTGTCCTGGCTGTCCTTGATGAAAAATGACTTTTGAACTTCTCTGCCAACTCATCAAAGCTTGAAATTGATCTATCTGGAAGGCTTTGAGCCCACTTTTGTGTCGTCCCTGTCAAAGTCAGGATGAAATTGTTTGCACCAATTTGCATCAGTGTGGCTGTCCATATCCATCTCATTATTGAATGCTGCCATATGGGCATTTAGACAAGTCTCTCCCTTGTAGCTCAAGTGAGTAAGGAACTTTTCTCTTTTTTTTGGAGATGCAGCAATCTCTGATATGAATGGATTCTTCCCAGAAAATCCAATTTTTTTGATTCTCTGGGACCTTTGGAGATAAGCCCGGAACATAAAGTGACTTTCCTTTCAAGGAATGTATTTCTGGCTGCATGCTTTCCGCAACCTGTACAGATTCCCCCTCTCCCTCTTGAATCTTCAAGGTAGGTTGTGAAGCACCTATCCTCTTCCAGATTCTCGATTGATCGGGGCTTTTCCTAAGCCTGCTCAATGCAGAAATTCTTTTCGACTTTTCTGCTTTTCCTGATTCCCTTGTTGTTGCCTAGGAATCAATTTGTGGATAGACTGTTTCAGTCCACCCTTTTTATTTTTTTGAGAGCCGAGTTGATGGAGTCCTGTAACAGGCATATTTCTTCCTTGGATTACACTCAACATCATCCTCAGCACGAGCATTTTTATTTTTTTGAGCGCCGAGTTGGATTGACTCTCTTGCATTTTGTCTCTAACTAGAAAGAGGGATGTATGACTCATCCTCCTCCTCCTGTCTTTTCTCTATGGAAATCTGTTCTCCCTGAGATGGAGTAGCATCTTCCCTTCCTGTCTTGATAGCATTAGCCGGCGCAATTGCCAACTGAACCAATGCATCTCCAATTAATGTAAATTGAGGCTATACTGCCCCAACTTGCTGTGTTACCGGTGTTTCATCAGGTGTTTGGGAGGTGGACATAATTGGTTGCTCTTTTTGAGAGCATTGTGACTGCCTCAGAAACCGCCTTTGATCTACTATTCTTTATACCAAATTATCAGTTCCAGCAGATCTCCTTTGTGATCTACTTCTTCTGGATTGGTTAGTGTTCTGACTTTGATTTTGCGAATTGCTTGGCATCTTCTCTTATTGAAAATTCTTAGGGTAACTTTTGGCTAAGAAAGAAAAAATGACCTTCCTTCTAGCGCCAAATTGTTCCTGTATGATTCTGTAGAACAATTAATTAAGAACTTATATCTCTGATTTGTAATTAATCATAAATTAAGTGCTGGTAGAAGTCTGTCTTTATTATCTTACCAAACTATGCAGTAATATCGTTTGAGAAGATGCTTGTTCCTATAAAATGCAACAAGGGGTTAGTAGGGCCCGGAATGTTTTTCCGGGGACCCATTCCGACGCCCAAATCATTAACAGTCTGAGACAAATTTCCTAATAGGTTCTTCCAGGAGCATTGTGGCTACAAGGTGGATTACTACTTAGAACTTATTTTGATGTGAGGTCTTTTGTAATTAATATCTGGCAAATGTAATTTTAAGGATTATTTATGACAATAGTAATTACTTTCATAGATATATGATTATGCAATTATATAATGTTTTTCTGAAAATCAAATGTGGGTCTTTGAAGATCAGATGTATTAACTCCTTCGCAATAAAGTACTTAGAGTTCTTTGTATCTCACTTAGTAGTAGTTGCTAGTTCGAAATTAATTACCTCAGTTATGAGCACCTTGATGTGTATTTATAGTCTATCATTGTGCATGTAAAACATTCTTTTGTTATTTCATCAATCCCCAAAATTCTCTTGCATGCCACTGTAGTTGTCTTGGATGTGTCAAGTTCCTCTTTACTTCGGTGACTTTTCCTTTATTTTTCATGGCGCTCTTTGCTTCTTCTATTAACACATGTCCCACTAGCTTATAATGACTTTCTATAGCTAACAAGTGTTTTCCAACCGTACGTGACCTTCCTATGCACTAATATTGCTAATATACGTTCAATGCTTCTTCAATCCTCCCAGATGAATGTTGCCAGATTACCCTCTAAACTTACTAATTCCTCCCAGATTAGCATTAAATTAATCCTCCTAGATAATTTTCTGTAATAATTACCTCTGACTAATATTTTACATATACAGTAAGTGTTTTATATCATCTTGTAACTTATCTTGATACAAAATTGATTCTTAGAATTAGCTAGGTTTTGTTTTGATTTTATCAATAATTTTAGAAAATATATAATAAATATGTTCCGATTGTTGAGTTGTAAAATAAGAGAATAAATTTTTAAACTCTTAACTTTTTAGTTATAAAGATATCAACTATAGCATTAAGTCAATAATTATATAATTTTTAGTGGTGACATTAAACATATAGACCAATGGTTGCAAAAAAAAAATCTATGTTGCAACCACGTAAAGGCAATAATATAAATTGCTACATGAAATCATAATAAGATTTGATATGGAAAAGAATAAATTAAATTAGGGTTTGAAATTGATAAGATTTCGCTTCAGACCAATCAGATTTGAATTAGTGAGTTTCATAGATTTGGTTATGGTTTCAAAATTTTGGACCGGCAGAGCTGGGTCTAATCTCACGAAACGCATCTAAATCTAAATCTACTTGGCACCTAATTAATGTAGATCTAATATGTTGTCAATCCTATTGACTTTTCGTACTACAAGAGGATGTTCTCTAAAAATTCTAATTTGGCATCAACTATAGATCATTACACATTCTATTTATGAACAAAATCTTATTGTGAAATTTTTCATTCACTATATTTTCTTCTTTATTTGGAATTTAAGGTTATCTTTTGTCACCTTATAAAAAACTACAATGAAAATAAAATAATT
Organism: Amaranthus tricolor; assembly: GCF_026212465.1. Lineage (NCBI taxonomy): Eukaryota > Viridiplantae > Streptophyta > Magnoliopsida > Caryophyllales > Amaranthaceae > Amaranthus > Amaranthus tricolor. The sequence goes on from NC_080063.1 coordinate 3,952,481, forward strand.
AGGTATTTTAAGATTTGAAGCAAAATATGATTATTGAGTAATAGAAAAAGATGTAAATAATCATTAGCAATGGTTAGGATTTATATCAGCAAGATCTTCAATAATGAATTTCTTGAAATCAACATATAGTCATGACTCATGATGGAAACTGCATATATACTTCTATACTCTAATTAACTAGCTAGCATAGCTATATTGATTATTGAAATATTGAGTAAGTCAACTATTTTATTATACATGATTATGTTTTATGTTTTACGCAATTTAACACATAGTTTTGATTATTCATATCTAATATGGCAACACGTCTTTACATTATATTTTCTCTACCCTTTTAATTTGCATCAATTTTTATATTTGTTCGTCTCGCTTATTTTACACCATTGTCTTTTTAGGTAATGGTTTCACTCTTTTTTTAATTCTCATTCACAAACTCAATTACAGCCAGTCTCTTGAGAGACCATCTCTAAGAGAGACATCTCTCCAGCCTAGTCCATTAAAGCTTAATGCTACTGCCTACTTTTACTCTACATTTTTTTATGGGTTGATCCAATTAGAGATAGTCTCTTAAAGAGACCCTCTCTCTCAAGAATTTGTGATTCACATATTATCTCTTTATATCTTAATCATTCGTTTCTATTATCTACTTTTTGATGTCTTATTTTTCAATCCAATTCAAATTTTTTTCATCCAAAAATTTTAAGATGCATTCTCACAGAGACACATGGAGTATTACACTACCCCAATATTATTAAGTGACTTTTACCGATAATTTAAATTTGATTAACTTTTAGTATCAAATATTATTTACAACTTTACGTAAAATTCATCATTTAATTGATTGAAAATTGAGAAATAAGAATTGAAAATCGAGGAGAATTAATTAAAATTGAAAATTAATTGAAATGTTAATTGGCGTAGGGAAAGTTGAAGCAAAGATGAGGTGATGGAGTTGGGTGATTGATGAGTCGAACGTGCGAACTGACACTCTCACGTGTTGCCTATTTTGACCAATTTCAACTACCAACTGTAACAACATTACATCAACTAGTGCTGTAGTGCCTCACCACTTTCCAGTTACCAATTACTACACACATCAAGATCAACTCATTAATATATTAGAAGTTTAGAACAATTCCAGATGTTATTATAATTATACCAAGTCTGGTAGGCTTTTACCAAATAGTAATTATAATTAGGAAATATTGTTCTCAACATTCTTATTTATTGTTTATCTATTATTAATAATACGCTATTGTAGATGCCTACCTTCAATGAAGTGTAGGGTTAAACCAACGTGGAAGCATGAGAAGGAAGAAGAAGCGAGTATAATGGCTAGTAGGTATCTATTGTAGTTGGTTAAAATGTAGAAAGAAGTGTTGTCAGCAAAAAAAATACAAATATTAGATTATTTAAAAATAATTAATAGTAGAGATTATTCACAATAGATGGCAAATAAATGAAAATTTTTCCTAATAATTATAATAAATAATAATGATGATTCAAAAAAAATTGATTTATAGCTTGCCTTATAAAAATCAACTTTGGCTAAATATTCTTATAATGATAAACCTCTAATTGTAATACTTGATCGAATTTTTTCTTAGTTTTGATGTCGTATAAAAGGTCTGAAAACCAAAACCTCAATGGACGGAGAACATTTAGATTATATTAATTAAGGGATGTCAAACAGGTTGGGTTGGGTCATTTTCATGTTCGGGTCATATATAAATGGGTCAATAGACCCTTGACCTGAACCTGAGCCATTTAATTTAATGGGTCAAAAATTAAAACCCCGACCTGATCTGTAGCAGGTCGGGTCAACCTGCTAATGACCCATTTAACCTGCTTTTTTTTCAAGTCAATAAACCCATATATTTCAGGTCATTTGACCCATTTGACCCAAATATTCTATTCACATTTTTACTCAAATCAGACTCAATGTGCAATGATATCTTCATGGGATCATCACTTAACCCAATTTCAGATTCATCATCAGATTCATCATCAATTTAACAACATCAATTGACATGATAACTCCCAAGAACAACAAAATGGAAATACAAAAGCAAACTCCAAAGGAAATACACAAAGAACTCAATATACATAGCAGTAACAGGATTTGGTGGGATGGAACACAAACAAAATCGAAAAAATCGAGCATTAAGAACAATGAAAATAGCAGTATCAGGACTAACAGCAATGAACATTAAAATCAGAAAAAAATCAGAAAAATCGGACAATAAAAATAAAAGAATGAGAACAGAGAAGAGGAAGGCCTGAAGGTCGAAGACGAAGTGGAAGGCGCACAGAGAAGAGGAATGAGGAAGGCGCACAAAGAACTGAGAGAAGAGGAATGAGGAAGGCGCACAGAGAACTGAGAGAAGAGGAATGAGGAAGGCGCATAGAGAACTGAGAGACGAGGAATGAGGAAGGCGCACACTCGCACAGAGAACTGAGAGAAGAGGAATGAGGAAGGCGCTGCGCACAGAGAAGACTGAAAAGGAATGAATGAGGAATAGAGGAAGGCGAAACCACGAAATAGTTTTAGGGTTTATGATTTTGAATGGAACAGAGCGAAGAGGAATGGGTTAATATCGCAGGCCCAACTCCCAAGTGGGTTAATATGGGTCGACCTGACCTGAATGACCCATTTAATAAATGGGTTAAACAGGTTTTTTTCGGATTTAAAAATTCAACCTGAACCTAACCCATTTAATAAACAGATCAGGTCGGGTTGACCCATTTAATTAATTGGGTCAAAAATCTAAACCCAAACCCGCTAATTTCGGGTCGATTTCAGATCAGGTTGGCAGGTCGGATCAGTTTTTGCCAGCCCTATTAATTATCGTCAAAGATGGCCTAAATTTTTTATAAGGAACAATGTTGAATTAGTTGGATTTAGCCTATTGGTGAAGACATATTTAGAGTTGGGTTTATATCTAATAAGTAAGTAGGTATGTGCCTTGCATACATGTGAAGATGAATCGACTTAAAGAAGTCAAAGCCTCCAAAAAAGCTTTCGTACACATGGCCCCTCAATTTTAGCGGAATTCTTATAAATACTTTCCTTAAACGCGTATTTACTACTAACTTATTGTTGTAGGTTCTCATAATCAAGAGCCAACCACCTTATCATGTCATATACTAATTTAGGCATTCTAAAGGATTTTTGAATACACTTGTATTAGGCCGGTTATACTTCCTCGGTTCTGAAATACTCCCTACGTTAGATATTCTAGTATTATTTATCTTTTAAATTTATTTTATACATTACGGGCATGGTTCATGTGTAAGAAGAAATATAGTCAAGTAAGATCTTGTTAATCGTCTACTTTTATTATATCATATTTTTATAATTTTTAATTAAAAATAGTTAAAAATATAAATAATCAAAATTACGCATTATATTGTGTAAAAAGTAATATATAGTAAGTATAATAAAATGGAGAAAATATTGCAAGACTCCACACCATCAATGAAAACTAAATAAAAGTTCAAGCACTTTAAACTTTATAAATAATCTTTTGAAAGGGCTTAAACACACATAACATAAAAAAAGGTCTTTGGACCAGTCCTAAACATCAATTATGTCCCTGCACTACATCTAGACAAGAACATTTCCCTTTCATTGAAATGAACTTTTGAGTAATAAGAATCACGAAATTTCTTTACTACCATTATACATTTAAGAACATAGTAAGAAATTTCCCACTATTAATTAAAGATTCCATATGTCTTTTAAAACAGTAATGACAAAACTTATCTTACTATAGAATTTGTAACAAGGGTTTAATTATCAAAATCTAGAAGAAGGGTCAGTTTAATTTTTGCTTGTTCGTAAAATTTTTTAGCTTACTTCCGAATCAATAAAAAAAATTAAGAAAACACAAAAAACAACAAAAGGAGAAATTAAACAAAAGAACTAGAAAAGGAAGTTATTTGTGCAAGCTATTTTTCATTGAACTTGTCTTTGGATGAACACCGTAAAACACCATGTTTTGATAGAAGAAAATAGAGAGAAAGGAAAAACGAATTTGGAGCAGTAAATGATTAATTGTTTAGATATAAAAAGGGCCCAAGTGGATGGTTTTGAAAGGAAAACATAAATAAAATTTTCAACAATTTTTATATGAAATCGTTTCATCGTGAAACGGGACCATACAAACAATTTATTAGTAAAAAAAATTTAATAACAACCCATTTTGTATGAGACCGTCTCGCGGTGAGACGACCTCAAAACAAGAAACCTAAAAGTTGAAAATTTCTATTATTAGGCTATTTAATCCAAATATGTGACATGTCTCACATTAAGACTGTCACAAGAATTTATGTTTCATAAAAATAATGAAATTCGACTTAACACTTGTATATGAATCAATTTTTTTAAAATAATTTGTGCTAACCCAATTAAAGTCATCTCACAGTAAGACGACCTTAATAAAAATTTAGTGTAAGGTTTCTAATAGCTGCAATCTCTCCAAATGTAGAAAAATACGAAGGAAAACACACATTCCTCTTTCGTTTCTTTCCTTCCCTCATAAACAAATAATGAAAGTTTTTTTTCATTTCTCTTTCTTTCCTTATCTCCCTTTCCATCTCAATTTTTTTTTTCTCTTTAAATTTTTTATCCAAATATAGTGTAAAATTTTTTTAAAAAATTGAACTCAAAGAGTTGACAATATCTTGAATTAGATAGAAAAAAATATTTAAAAAGTCCATAATTCAGCCACTAGACTTATTAGCTAGCTGTACTGAATTTTGTGAAGGATATTGCATCATATTTAAAAATGTAATCCCAATTAAAGTTGGAAGGCAGTCCAATAATCATAGAAGTATTAGAAATAAAAAAATGTAATCCTAAGTGTTAAGTGACTAATCACCGCGTATTGTCGTGCACGTACATGAACATGTCTTAACATGATTGCCGCACGTCCATCCCAATCCCTTGCTTATCTTCAACGTAACCCCTCCCTAAGTAGGACTAAAAGAGTATGCTATATCTCTATAATTAAGATTTAAGACTATTATGCACTCTTAAAAACTACTCATAGTTTTATATTCCTTGAAAGGCCAACGTTAAGGCTATTTCTTCCCAATATGATTATACATCTATTTTTGGTAAAACTCATTTATTAAAAATAGGTTTAAATTTTGGATATTTTAGAACCTATAACCATAATTATTTTTACTGGGTGTCAATTTGAAAATTTAATCGAAATGAGTACTCATACGGTCATATTTTAAAGTATATAATATATCCTAAGACTTCAGCTTAAACTTTTCGTTAAGTTGGTTCGTTCCTTGACAAGACATACATCAATTTTTCGTTATGCAACAATAAGATATTTAACATCATTTTTATCGGTACTCTTTGTATCCAACACAATGTTTTTACCCAATGCAATGCATTTTTGTAAAAATAAATTTTTTAAAATTATTTTTAAATTTAAAATAAATAAGAAATTGCTTTTAAAAAAATTTAATAATAAAAAATTCAAAGGTTAATTACATAAAGTCAAAATAAAAATCCAAATTAAACAGTCTTACCTTATTAAAGTCACCTAAATCTGACAACTTAATTATAATTAGATGTGTTTAAATTAGATTTGATAACTTAACATTTATTTTATTTTAAAAATTGTTGATTTCGTACAAGTTTCTTTTAAGCCAAATTTTTTACTGAGATTAATTTCAATTTTACATGATCTATATTTGATAAAAATTCTATAAAGTATTTTATTTAAAATTTTTATAATGAAAATAAATTTTATTTTCAATTAAGAATTAATTAATGAAAGCCCTAAATGGGAGAGAGGGTAGAGAGAGAAAGGCAATAATCCCGGGAATAAGGGTGGACAAATTAAAGTCGGAAGGGACATGCCATAATGCAGCCCTCGTGATAGGGATGCTGCTTCCACTTCCTCCACGGAGTATTTAATTAAATGCATTCAACCTTATTCTTGCCATTTCTTTTCTTTTAATCTTAAATAAATATCGGTTTCAGATTATTTCTGCTCAAAACATGCTTTCATTGTCCCCTGGAGATTTCTGCGGCGCCCTTTTTTTAAACTATATATATATATATATATATATATGTATATATATATATATATATATATATATATATATATATATATATATATATATATATATATATATATATATATATATATATATATATATATATATATATATATATATATATGGGGATGGGGGTATTAATGGGAGCGGATCCATAATTTGAATGATTAAATTACACTAGCTTATTTTTCCTTTTTGGCGCCATAATTCAAACTAGAATGTCATTCATGTAACGGTCTACACCCAAGGAAGCTCTTGAAAACCAGTTTGAGTGTGGTTTTGAATATGTGCAACAAGGCATCCTAAATAAATTGTATTATATTAGTTTTAATTTGACTTATTCACATGGTTTTTGGTCCTAAATTTTTAAAAAAAATATAAAATAAATATAATCTCAAAAATAAACTTGAAAGAGTGAACAAACTTAACACGTTTTTTTATATGTTTGTTTTGTTATAGTCTATAACAAATATAAAATATAACATAACTTAAAACCTCAATTCAACCATCAACTTAATGTTTTGGTTGAATTGGTTTGTTGACATGGTATTCGAGTCGATAGTGGGATCAAAAATTTTAAAATGGTAGGTCCGAAAAGAATGTTATTCATACCCTAATTGATTACTCCCACATGCGAACTTGGCGGGGTTCGCATGTGAGGGGAGTGTTGGGATGGTTTATCCCACATCGACAAATTCAAGATGATGTGCACACTTTATAAGTTATTGAGTCCTTCCCATTGTCATAGGAGTATGATTTTGAGATAGTATATATTTCATTGGCTTATAAAGTATGTGCACCTCATATTTCCCCGTTAATATATTAATAATCACAATAATTTCAGCCCAATTTAACATGTTTACCTCTCAATATTTTCTTTTTTGGTTGTGAACCTAAATTTTTTTTTTAATTTCGTATAATGTCATTTTCTCTTTTTATCTCGTCAATATTGTATTTTCTAATTTTTTTTATCCTAATTTTCCAACTATAATTTAATAAGATATTATATTGTTCACTTTAATCTTCAATTGTCTCATGATTATGAGACTTGGTGAGATAGTCTAAAATTAGACATAGTCCAAACTATTCTTATTTCTTATTGTGCACCCTTCTCTAATATTCCATTTATAAATCCACACTTCTCAATTACATCTCTAACTTACCCTCTTTGAATTTAAAGTTGGTGCATACTATTTTAATATACACTAAAATTTATACAAGTCCAACTCATTAGATTAGCAATAGTCCAATCATCCAATACCATCATGGTCCATGGATGAGCTTACAAGTCAAGTACGTCCCAATTCCAATACTTTCTCCGTCACTTGTAATATTTTATTTTTTCACACAGTCTAATGTACTGATTCAATCCTTAATATTTATAATTATGCATAATAAAAATTTAATATTAATAATCTTTGCATTATGACGAATCAAATAAAATCTCATTTGATCATGTTTTAACTTTATTATCATCATCATTCTACCCAGTGTATTCCACTCATAGAAGAACTATCGACAGGGTCTAGGGAGGGAAGGACGGCGACAACTCATACCTATAAAGGAGAGCGCGGTCAAAGGAGTCCCCCGGCTCAAGAAAGATAGGAAAAGTAGCCACACGGAAAAAATAAAATAAATGCATATAAATAAAATAAATAGATGATGGATAAATTGTCCATAATTTTCAATGTTACAAGTAATCTAAAACTGAGGAAATATAAAGTTAAATTACATTGCTCTCTTTACAATCAATAATATCGGTAGATACATTATTTTAGAAAAACATTTAGCAAATATAAAATATGTTGATGGGTAAAATTGTAATTTCAGTTAGGTATGTCATTAAAAATCGTTGGTTATTTATAATATTTACAAATTATTGTGAAAGACGGTATTTTCAAAAGACGTATTAGATACATAGGCTAAATAATCTAATTAATATAAATTAAAAAAAATAAAATTATAGATCTTTTATTTTGTGATCGTCTCTTTGTCTTTGAGAGACATCTCTCGTAGAAATAGTTGATATATATCTATAGAGATACAAAAAGATATTGCCAAGTTACCATTATAATTAAGGGCCCATCGTAGACAAAATATCTTAGAAAGTATAAGTATGGGCTCAGTTGTGCTCCAGATGGCATCCAGAAATGATAAAATTACCTCTTCATTTCATCAAAGCGTTACTTTTTGATACCCAAAAAATAAAATTTCATGGGTCCCACCAAGATATTGTCCAAACATTGAGGACATTTAACGCTACCACGATTATGGCCGCGTCCCAACCGTAGGATTCGGCGGGAATCTGAACCCTCTCCCGCCATTAATTGCACATCTCTAACGACACCGTATCATCAGTAACAGTTACATAATAAATAAGCTGTATATATTACCTCATTTACATTTTAAGCAATTTAATGGTTATTTTGATGGTTTGTATTTTAAATCAAGTGCAATTAAAAATTATAAAAGTTAATTTTATTAATTTGTGCGATTAGATTATTTACATAAGATATTATTTTATAAGTTATGTGCCATATAATGAAAAATTATAAAAAAAACTAGTATTATAAAATTATGCAATCAGACATTTCAAATAAAATTACCATAATTTATATTTTTTCTTAAATATCAACCATAATATCTAAAATAAGCTTCCAAAATAAATACTACTGATATTTTATGAGCAGCTAGTCTCTTGAGAGACGTATCTCAAGTCCAGCCTATTAAAGATTAATAATACCTACTTACCGTATTTTTAATGCACACTTACATTATCCTTAATGCTTACTACTTTACATATCTTAAATGTCTACTTATAATATTTTAAATAATATATAATGAATAGGCCCAATTAAAGATGGTCTCTCAAAAAAATCGTCTCTCATATTTTATGAGATCTAATTAGAGTGATAGCTTTGATTAAGTGACTTTATCAACTACTTTTATTAGTTGATTTTATGATCTGGTTTGATTATCTAATTTTAAACTCAGTCTTATGAATAAATTGTACTCAACAATAGTTTATTAATAATTAAATTGTTTCAGTCTAATCATTTAAACAGAAAAAAATAGTTTCAATCAGGTAAATAATTTATCGAATACAAGTATTTTATATATTAACTTTTTAACCATCAACCCTCTAATTATGTTAAAAATAAGATAACTTTTCAATAAATTATTTTTATTAAACAATTCAAAATATTTCAGAATGGATGCTATTCGTGTTTGTTGGTCCAACTTTTTAAACTTGATTATTATAAGTTATAACTTGAGTAATAAAGTAGCACGTTCAAGGAGCTGACACATGTCAACATCGTGCCAGGACATGGTGAAGATCGTGCGGTGGAATGCAAGTTTCTGAAATACTTCTGATGTTTCACCATAAGCTCATCAAAATTATTTCAATCGCATTGAAACCTAGGTTGCACTAAAACGGACACGGACACGGACACGACACGGGTACGGGAAAACGCCAACTTAAAAATGGCGGACACGGGGACACGTAAATGCTAATATAATAAATATATCAAATTAAAGATAATTTTACAATCTTTCATTTCATATTTGTAAATAAACACTTTAAAATTAAAAAACTCACATAACATTCAAATAAGTACCAAATAAACAACAGGAGTATTTAAAAATAGTCATACAAACCAAATCAAAGAAAACCAAATAAATAGGTAAATATAAGTTTGATCTTCACATATCATCCATATGACATCCATCATCATCCTCCGCTACAAAAGTAGTTTCCAACTCGGGCTCATCAAGAGAAAGATCCGCCATGCCAAGGCAAATAGAATCTTCTAGATTTCCAAAGTCATCTCCTCCAACATCCCACAACCTTGTTCTTCCCTTGTTATAAGCCTCACCTCTCCTTGAAAGCAAACGAAGATTGTTATGAATGTACACCAAATCTTGAGCACGTTTTGGTGCAAGTTTGTTTCTAGTACATGAATGAATGAATTTATATGTGCTCCAATTCCTCTCACAACAAGAGGAAGATGATGGTTGTCCTAACAACTTGAATGCTAATGCTTGAAGCATCGGAACTTGTGAGCCATAAGTTGCCCACCAATGCTTTGGAGCCATCATGTACATATCATTCAAGCACTCCGGTTCGGTAAATACACCACCATCTCTTGCCGAGAAAATAGCATACTCCATATTAACCTTTCTTCTATCTTCCAAGTTTTGAAACAATCTTCTGAAGCAATTAAATCTTTGTGTGGAAATTTCATTGTCAACATGTGGAGCAACTCTACCGGGGACCTCTTTAAGCCACACGTCACTATAATACCTTTTAAATACATAAAAAAGAAGAGAATTTAGTTAATACATAATCTAATGCTTTAAACATTTAAACATACAATATGATCTCCTTTACCTTGGATTCAAAGAATGTGCCAAACAATGAAGTGGAGTGTTGCTTTTCTTCCAACGGCTAAGAAGTATTGTTTCGACCACACTAAAGAAAGAAGAATACTCATGCCTTTGTTTATGCTCATGGTTATATATGATCTCCTTCACCTTTGAAATCATTGAATCCCATTTTTCATATACTAGATGAAGGGATGCTTTGTCGGTATCACATGCTCTTATCATTTCATAAATGGGACGAGTAAAATCAAGGATGTAATCAACGTTGTCCCACCAATCGTCATTTAAAATCTTTTCCCTCACAAGTGTAGCTTGTCCACGATGATCATCACGATATGTGGACCAAGCCTCACTAACAACCATGGATTGAAGAGTTGGTTTAAGAAGTTTCATCCTCTTTAGCATGACAACTACCGAAGCGAAGCGAGTATCACCGACAGAAAGAAGCTTTAATGGAGAGAACTTATTAAATATAGCTAACCTCATTGAATGGTTCATTATGTAGTTTTTGATAAATAAAGCATCTCCATGAACTTCAGTTATCCAATGACACTCATCATAAACCTCCTCATTGTTTGAAACATTTTTAGCATTACAAATGTTTTTAAGAGCAAGGTTAAGAGTGTGAACAATGCATGCTGTCCAAAATATATGTGGATATCTACCCTCTATAAGTTCTCCAGCGGCCTTGCAATTGCTTGCATTATCAGTCAGAATTTGTACAACAAATTTGTCATCTCCAACTTCTTCAATGGCATCATTCAACAAACTAGCAATAAAGTCTTTATCCTTTACCTCTCCTGAGCAATCAACGGCCTTTAAGAATAGAGGACCAACTTCACAAGCTACCATGAGATTAATTAAAGGTCTCCTTTGTGGATCACTCCACCCATCACTCACTATACTTACTCCTTTTTCCCTCCAAGTAGCCTTTGTGGGTTCCAAAAGCCTTTCAACATTTTCTTTCTCTCTCTCTAACAAAGTGGTTCTCATTTTATTGTAACCAGGAGGCTTGTAACCAGGAATATTATTTGTGGCAGCATAGTTGTATGAACTAACATAGTAAGGGTTTCGACAAAGGTTAAAAGGCAATCCCCCAGTAAAAAACATCCTTACTATCTCAGCATCTAAGTTGTTTCGAGCTTGTATATCAAAAGCTTTGGTGATTGGGTTGTCAGATTTTCTTTTCTTGGCATATGAAGTTGGTGAAAGAGAAGTTTCGGAAGACAAAGAATGACTAGGAAGTGGTGGTCTTTTTGGTTGTCTAGATTCTTTATATTGCTCAACTTGTCTTTCTAAGTTTCTCATTTGCATTTTATCCTCATTTGTTACATTAGGACATTGATTAATTCCACCTTTTGCAAGTCCCATCAAATGTGCTCTAACTCTAGTATATGAACCACTCTTTATTTGTTTGCAAAAGTTGCATTGCCAAGTATAATTACCCCCACCTCCACTCATTTTTTCCCCTTTCACAACATATTTCCACAAAGGATAATAACAGAAATCACCCTCTTCATTTGTAGCATCACCACTTACATTGCACGAATCAGAGCCACTAGCCCCGCTACTAGACATGATTGAACTCTTCAAATTCAAACAACCACAATTAAAGATTTATAAACTCCATCAAATTCCAGTAATCAAATTCCATCACAGTAATTTCATCAAGATTTATAAACAACCACAACCAATACAATACAATACCAGTAATCAAATTCCATCAAATTCCATCACAGTAATCAAATTGAAATCAAATATCCATCACAGTCCATCACAGTAATCAAATTGAAATCAAATATCCATCAAATTCCAGTAATCAAATTCCAGTAAAAATAAATGTTAAAACAACAACTCAACAAGATTAAAAATTTAAGATTAACACTAAGATTAAAGATTAGAACAAGATTAATATTAGGATTTAGGATAAAGATTGAAAATACCTGAAACAAAATCAAAAAAATCGATTTTTAGGGAAGCACTGGAGCACTGGAGCACTGGATTAATATTAGCCGTCGAGTGTTTGAGGAGCACTGGAGCAGACCACAGCACCACTCAATGAAGCCGTCGGTGGCGGTGGCGTGGTGGAGGAGCAGCCGTTTTAGGGTTAGAGGAGCAGGCGTGGTGGAGGCGTGAGTCCAGTAACTCAAAGTGAGATTTGAGATGAGAGTAAGTGAGAGTGAGAGAAGTGAGAGACTGAGAGTGAGAGTAGTGAAACTGAAAATCCGTGACCGCGTGGTAGAGGGGTTTATTTCTTCAGTTTTTTCAATTTTTTTTTTTTTTTTAAAACGACACGTGTCCCTTGCCGTGTCTCTAGCCGTGTCCGTCGCGTGTCCTTGTCGTGTCCACGTGTCCGAAAAAATATTAAAAAATTGGACACTTCATTTGGCGTGTCGGACACGGATTTTCGCGTGTCCGTCGCGTGTCCGTGTCCGACACGTGTCGGACACGCGACACGTCACACGCCAGCCGTGTCCGTGTTTCGTAGATTGAAACTATTACCAATATTAATACTACTAAAATATTTAATACACCTTTCTATTTACTTTAGATGTCCCAGTGTGCCATTGTGTTTTGATTTATTTGTTTACGTACGTTTTCAATCTTAAGTATATTTAATTATTTTTAATTGTGCTTGATTAAAAGTTATAAAAAATTAATATTAATTAATATAATTTACAATATAATGAATCAAATAAGATTTCACTTGACTATACTTTAATTTATAGATTAAAAATAAAATGCATAATAGGAGTGCTTAATGAAGAGTGTTGACATTAAAGTGAACTAGATAAATTTCCATGTCAAGCACAATTTATGAATTATTTAAATATAAAATTAGAAATCCTATACGTGCGATTAAGTTATTATATGACTCTTAACTTTTCAAGTATCTTGAAACTATAAATAGATTTGTTTTAAAAATTGTAATAATATTACTATTAAATTAAGATTCATATTATTAATATTTTACTATATAAAACATAATCATAAAATAATGCACTAAATAATACTTCCTCATATTCATCCAACGTGTTTCATTTGACTTTTTAGCATTTTTTAGGTGGTCAAATAGGACAACATGTGAAAGAAAAAAATATAGTGTTTTTAAATTTTTATAGGGGTAAAGTTGGGTTAGTAAATGTAAAGATGTGAAAAAGCTAAGTTTAGTATGGTAAATTAGTAAAGGTAACGTACCCAAAATAGAAATGGGACATTTGGGATGGCTTAACTAAATAAGGAAATGAGACACTTAAGACGAATATAAGGGAGTATAGTTTATAAGTAATTACATAAAATGATAGAAAATTTCTACACATAAAAAACAATATAAAAATAATTTAAATGTTCAATGTCTTTATAAAACCTTAAAATATACTTTAAGCCTAAAGAACATATTTTTTACTATAGTAATTAATATGTTATTCGATAATTATCCATTGTAATTAAAAGATATTACATATATTTAAATGATTGTATATGCCAAAAAATTAGTAGTAAATAAGGTAAAGTTTTAAAATCTTTTGTAATTAATCAATTAAACAAATCTAATCAGGAAGATATTACATGAGATGCTAAAAATATTTTCCTAATAAGAAAACAAAAAGAGCAAGAAAATTTTTATTATAAAGTTGACATTTGTCCTAATCGTCTCTTCATTGTATATTGTATTATTTTTAACATACTTACCAAATCAATGATATTGATTAACATTTTAGTCACATTATTTTACAAATTTTACAATATTATTCAAAAATTTATACTGGTCTATAAATTTAGGAACAATATTATTCTACAACTATTAAACAAATTTGGAAAGTAATTTTACTATATTAAAATATTGTTTTCTTTTATTTTGGAAATAATATAGGAATCATACTGAAAAATAATAAAGCTATTCAAATCTTATTCTACACCTTAAATAAATTATAGTATTTAGGAAAAGATTTTCAATAAATAATCAGCTGTCACGTCAGCATAATTGAGTGGGAGAATATTGAATGAAAGTTTGACATGTGTCAGTCTCGTTTCTTCATTAGTAATTTTTATAGAAGATTATAAATAGATAGATTATAGATTATAAATAGATATAGATAGAAAGGAATATTTATATAACATATTCTCTATGTCCCTTAAAATAGCATCGTTTATTCATAATATAAATCCTTACTTAAAATGTGGTAATCAGAATTTGCTCGATGACAATGGAAATTAGGTTTAGTAATAAAAATTACTTTGATCAATCAACAATTATTTATCAATAATTTTTTTCCTAAATTAAAATGTAATGGAAGGAAGATTTGATTTAGTTTGACTTGACCTTTTTTAAACTAAAAGAATACTTTTCCATTTTGTTACATTTTTATTTTAAAATGTGTCAAAAATATTGCAATATTTTTCTTTTATGGAAATTTCTTTATAAACCTCTTTAATTGACATCATATTTCTCCTTTCATTTGATATCTTCCATACAATATATAGTTTTTGTATTATAATCGAATCAAATCCAATCATGTCTCGAAAAAGTGAATTTGCCGCAATGTAGAAAATTCAAAAAGACGACATTAAAAATAATATGTCAAAAAACAAATAAATTAATTTTAAAAATAATAAAATCATATAATATAGAAGTATCATATCAAACTAGACTATTGTTACTACTCCTACTTTCTTCATAAGTTGGCTTATTTTACAATTAATGTCATATATAAAAGGATAATATTATAATATTTTATATAATTTTGACAAATTCTTGTATGAACAGTAGACTACAATAAGATGTGGTTTATACATGAATTAAATAGCATAGTAGTAGATTTCTTGTTTTTAAAGTCGTCTCACTGAAAGAAAATCTTTCACAAAATATAGCTACAATTTTGTACAATTAGAAATATGAAATTAATTTTTATAGGAAAAAAATCCAAACAAAAGGCATTGACGGTAGAACTTGACGATATCAGTTGAATTGGAGCTGAGACCGATTGAATTTATATCATATAACTTATAATAATTTTTATACATTTAAGTTATATGGTGTAAATTCAAAGTGATAAAACAGTTAACCAAG
Organism: Amaranthus tricolor; assembly: GCF_026212465.1. NCBI lineage: Eukaryota > Viridiplantae > Streptophyta > Magnoliopsida > Caryophyllales > Amaranthaceae > Amaranthus > Amaranthus tricolor. Next base: position 3,968,019 of record NC_080063.1, read on the forward strand.
ACGCACCCAAATGGTGCCACCTAAATTGGGCCCATTTGAAAACACTGCGTATAACCAGCAACGTGTTTTCTGATTGGGTGCATGTTAGCTTAAGATCAAAGTCTTCTTAAAGGGGACCCCATAGGAGGGTTCTACAACAGCATCTGGGACCGTTAATTATTTTTTTAAACATACGTGGCCCTATCAAACGGTCGAACATGAAGCACCAATCAAGGAAGAGTAGGCCGGGTATGGGGGCCCATGAGCCCATATAAACAACTTCAACGTGGCATTCTTATATTGTACTCTAAGTACCTAATGCCTAATAGTGATACCCCTTAGATAGCGGAAGTTGGAAGAATGTTTTTGATGGGTTTATTTACTTTACAACACATCATTTATTCCACTTTTAGGTTCAAATTTAGACACATTAAAAGGTTGGTTACCTATTTTAATCTCATGCTTTGTCTTTTGGGATAAACAAAGGCATGCTTAGGGGATTGTTTTGGCTTAATACAACTATACTAACAAGGATGGAACACAATAGAGTTGTATTTCAAATAGAATATAAATTTTGTATGTTGTATGTGAATAATCATAGAGGATTAGTTAGTTACGTATTCTTTAAACTTTTAAGTTTGGTTTATTGCGAGTTATGAATATCAGAAAAATTAATGGTGTATTAACAAAAATTGAATTTATATCAATTTTGTATAATTATATCTTTTAGTCACCGTGTTTACTTCTACTAATCATAAATAAAGTTTGATATCAAATAATTATTAATGTACAAGAAAAAATTATCATTTGAGATTTTATTGAATTTATACCAACTTCATATAATCGTATCTTTTATTCACTTTGTTTACCTTTTATACTATTCATAATATCAATATTTTCATAATTTTAACTCACTAACACTTGAAGATATTTATAGTCAAAGTAAAGCATTGAAAAAATGCAAAACTCTATATAGTGTGTGCAAGTGTTATTATGTAATTCCCTAATTGAGAAAAAAAGAATATACATTTTAAAAGATTGATGGTATTATCCATATCCACAAAATTCGTCTTCATTTAAAGGCAACTTATTTGTTTATAACTCCATAATTATGCACGCAGGTGTAGAGTGGTTTATGGATAGGGAGTATGCATGTTGTATTGTTGTGTAGAGTGCGTCATGAGTAGGTGACTTTATGAAAAATTTCTGAGTGTGCATGAATATTGAAAAAAAAAGTGATCAGATAAAGACTTGTCTTAGTATGTGGCGTACTCTATAACCCTCATAGGTGGTGCCGCCAAATTGAATAAGGTTGGTTGTTATAAATGGTATTAGAGAATTTCTACAACTTTTCTTGATTCAAAGGGTTACAATTAAGAAACCTCATTTGCTAAGAACTACAATTTATTTTTAAGTGGACTAAGAAATACAAAGTTAAACGTGATAAATCTTGATTTAGTCTTGCGATATGTGACCTTATGGCAAGTTATCAAGGTAGTTTTGCTAGCTAACTCGAATGAGATCAAGTGTTATATCTTCTTTTAAGGAGGCTCTTTATTAAAAATTATAGTTAAATATTTTTTTAACTATTCCTTTTTTAGCTAAACAAAAAATTGTATATAGTGATATGAATTTTTGATAAACAAAAATCATTGTCCCATACCCCTTCTATGTAACCTATTTGTCCCATTAACTTTTTTCACACTTGTTGAGAAAATATTTTATTCGTTAATATTTCTAATTATGTATAAATAAAAAATTATAAAGTTTATATTGATAGCTTTATATTGAGACGAATAAAACAAAATCTCAATTGACCATATTTTAACTTATAGATTAAGATTAAAATACAAAATAAAAATAATTAGTTTATAGTTCAAAAAAGCAAATAGAACAAGTAGAAATGTAGAATGAATAAGAGGGAGTAGCATATTTCATAATTTGTAATTTTTAAGAATATCTCTTCTTTTACATGGTATCTCTAAGAATATAAAAGTTAATCAAAATAGAATTATCCTAACTTGTCAAAGTTTACATATTCTTAGTTAAACGAATACATATTTTTATAAATAACAATCACATGTCTTTTAACAGGGGAATAAAATTGATTATAGATCAATTTTATAAAGAAAGAATAACCAAAAATTATTTTTTTTTTCAAAAGAGATAATCAGAAAAGATAATAAAACACAAATTGAGCCTAATTATTGACTAATTGAGTTTATTCTATATTTTAAAATGATTATATTAGCTGATTCCATTTCAAAGAGATACTCATGTATATGTATACATTTTGATTTGAAATCATTATCACATGACTCATATATTAATTACAGATTCTAGCAAAAAGATGAGACGGGAAATATGCTTGAAATTATGCATGGTTAATGAATATATCGATTTTGATTCTAATATATCGATTTTGAATGAAATCACATTATTTAATTGTTATGGTTAATGAATCGCAATTGTTCACTTCACGTTAATAAGTTAAATCGATTCGATAGGAATTATTTTTGTCTTATTTATTTCCTTTATGTGCTAGTAATTATCAATAATTTTGTTTATGACTTACGACTTGTGAGCAATGACATATATTTAATAAATTATTATTATCTGCCATATTTATTGTATTGTTGCCTTATTATCTACTCTTATTTTGTGTCTTATATATTGCATTTATATTTTATATTATCACTAATTAGTTAATTAGCACTCAATCAATAATTTTGTGACATTTAATTTTTTTGTGTTAAGACATTATTATACATGACCATTTAGGTAGAATAATTACACTTATAAAAGCTTATGACTCATTATATTTTTGATTTCTTAATTAATATTGCATTAGATATAAATATAACATTATATGTTGATATAATAACAATAATAATTGTGATGATATAAAATAAAATTAATTTTTCATATTTGAAGTACAAATATTTTCAAAATGAGGAAACATTTAAATGATGCCCTAATTACCTTTAATATATTACAACTTTTCGATTGGTTAAGACGATCTCACCTTCAAACAATTTTTAATATCTTGACTAATAAACCAATTAAGGTGATTAAAATATTCACTTTTATAGTTAATATAACCACTTTTTATTTAATATATAACACGTCATTTTAGATATTAAAGTTAGCACAATAGATAATATAACACTTACTTTACTTGTTTAAAATAGCCATTTTGAATGAAAGTTAAACTCTTTAAGTTTATACGAATCTTCTATTTTTTTTTAAAGAAATAGTGCTATTGCTCTTAATTTATATTTCAACCATATTTATTAAAAAAGGAAGTTAAACAATTATTTTTATTAGAGACTATTTTTTAATAAACGAACATAAATAAAATATTCATATTCTTATAAGTTGTAATTTATGATAGTTAAATTATTTAAGTCGGTGTCTCAATAGTGAAAATTAAATTGAGGCATTAGAAGTTTTGTAAAATGGTGGCTACGATTAAGAAATAATCACATTATACATTCTCTTAGAGTGAAATTTAAGCAGAGTAGAGAAACTTAAATAGGCCACGCGTCATCTGAGCTGGAAAGTTCAGCCAACTGTAAAATAAAATTCTAACAACTGCCAACAAAGGAATTTATTCATTGGCTGGGTTGCTCCAACTACACTCCTTTGAAGCTTTAGAAGGGACATTTATCAAGGTTCATATTGTCAATACAAAATAGAAGTATAAAAGAAAAGATTAATTTAAATTATTATTATTATTATTATTATATTAAATTATAAGGTAATTTTCTATTAACAAAATAAAGTTAAAGCTTAATTTGTTGACATAAGAAATAAATATCAGTAAATTTTTTTATAAAATTAATTAATTAGTCAAAATTTTTAGAATTGACTTAACTTATTAGATTGAACATAAAAAATTACAATTTTATTAGATATTACATCCCATGAATGAACAACTATGTGCTTCAAGAAATAATTTTCCCTTTTGTTAGAGATTCATTGCTAGTGTAAATCTAAAACTCGGAATATTTCATTTGCAGGAGTTTTACTTTACTTAAACAAATATTTTAATCTTACAAGTTTTAAATATATAATATTTTCTAACGATTTTGTATTTTTAAACACATAACATATACTATTAATTTAATATTCAGACCCGCAATTTTTGATACTCTGTACGATCAAACATGATAACCATGTATTTTGCTTTTAGGTTAGCGATCTTCTACTGTTGGACAGTAATTATTTTCTATCTTCAAAGTCATTTCTAGTTTTGTTCCAACACAAATCTAAAACTAAAAAGCATTTCCTTCATGGGACTTGAGAGTATGAGTCGAATTAAATAAAATCTTGTAACAGTTAACTAAGGTGACGCAATAGAAGTGTTATAAAATTAAATATAATTATATGCAATTGAGTATTATAACAACATAGATATTATTAGGCTTGTTAGAGTGATATTATTAGGTTTGTTAGAGTATGTAACATAATTTAGAGCCTCAACCATCAGTTTAAACTTTTGGTTGAGTTGTTTTCTTAACATATTTTCAAAGCCAAAGTGATAGAATGTCGCATGTTCGAATCTCAACTATCCCTCATTAAAAATTAAATATTCAGTGTGAGTATAAAAAAGCTATATACTGCATTCACCATGAGTTTAAACTTTTAATTAATTAAACTGGTTCTTTTACGATTCTTACCATGAAAGTGCGCATATATATATATATATATAAATAACTAGAATGTGAGTTTTCCTACACACAAGTTGCAAAAGATAATTTTGTGCATTGAATCTCTTACATAATGCTGAATTGTTTTGTGTAACATAATTTTGATAAACTACATAGTAGAGTAGACTACAATACATAATAATTTTGTCACCTAAGTCACTTAAAAATAAGTGAAGTCTGAATACACTTTCTAATTGTGAGTTACAAATTTAATATAATCATTATACTATGTATCCATTTTCTTCTTAAATTAACTTACACACTTTTCTCGTTATATAACTAACTTTTCTCGTTATATAACTAACATAAATAGTGTAACGATTCTAAACAAACTCAATTATTAAAGTTACTTTTAAATGAATCTCGTGATTTTTGATCTAATTTGTTTAATTAATTGTTATTGTAATGTCTAATCATTCCAAGAAAACTGAAATAAATTATTTAAGAGAACTTATTTTTTGCTCAATCAAACTTATTTGTATAGATTATAGATTTATGTTTTTTGCCGAGTAGACTAATTGATTGAATATTACTTCCATTGCTTCAGAGCAAGTGTCTTCAAACAGAATTTCACTACAAATATCTTTTCTCATTATATTATATATATTTGCAACTGATAAAAATAGTGATATTTTTCTACAAAATATGTCATAATCAGGTGCAAATATTACAGAACAAATATAATATTATAAAAATAAGTGTGATAATTACTTTGATTTGAAGAGAGTATTATTTTAATATGGATGAAAAAGTTTAATTCTTTTAATTTATGGAAATAAAATAAAATTGTTCTCTTTTCAATTCTTTTTACTTGTCCCATTTTCTTGTAAGGTAAGTTCATCTTACTTGTTCCATTTTTACTTTAAGACCTATATTTACAGGTGGTCCTCTTATTTTCTTAATATTAAAAATATTTAATATTGCACATGAGTCTACTATTTTAGATAGTTCCCTCCAGTTCTTAATATTAAAAATATCAAATATTATACATGAGTCTACTATTTTAGATGGTCCCTTTATTTTTATTAATATTTATGATCAAACCAAATGAGACAACTAAATTGAATTGGGGTAGTATATATACATAGGATTTGGGTAGAGGTATACAGGCATGAAGCATGGATTAGATAAAATAAAAGAGAAATTATTATGTGATTCTAGTCATTAAAGCAAATATTCTACAATCTTTTATTATTTTGATTTTAAAACTAAAGAATTTCAAATTAAAAAAATTACCATAAAAAGGAGGAGAGAGAAAGAGAAATTCTGGTTAATACCCAATATAAATGCTCGCTAAGAGCATAATATTCACAATAAAGCGTGCTTTTCGCTCTCTCTCATCTTTACAGAATTCTAGAGAGAGAAACTTATACCTAATTTTATTCCCTTATTACCCTTTCGACTATTCTCCTCCTTCTCCATTTCTCTCAACATCTCTTCAACTAACTTATGTCCTCTTTTCAAACAGCTGTGTAACTCAGAAAATATTATTTTATCATCCCAACTAATTTCTTCAGGGTTAGCAATCCTTACGACGCCGTTTTTAGTTTTTGTTTGAAGGTTTTTCTCTGCTTAATCATGGAGTGGCCTGCTTGTTTGAATGAATTTGAGAAGCTTCTTTTTCGTATGGATACGCCGAGGTTTGTTTTTCTCTATTTCACTCTATTTTTTTGATATTTTTTCAAAAATTTTTAGATGAATTTTTGTTGCTAAAAATAGCATTGTAAGAGAATGTTTGAAAATCATGAGTGATTTTGATTTCAGATTTAGAATCTATTTATTTGAAATGTAAGTGTGTTTTTAGTTTTGATTTTTGAATTTTAATTCCTTTTTTGGTTTATCTGCAGAGTTTCCATTGACAATGCTGTTTGTCCTGATGCCACTCTTGTCAAGGTAAAATTTATTTTCCCTCGATTTTTCCGCGATTTGGTTAACTGTAATTACTAATTGATTTTTGGTTTAATTTTGTTGTAGGTTGATAGCGCTAGAAAACATGGGATTCTTTTAGAAGCAGTTCAAGTACTCACAGATCTTAATCTTTCAATTAAGAAGGCTTACATTTCTTCCGATGGCAGATGGTTCATGGATGGTGAGTTTCCTTTTTATTTTTTTCTTTGATTAATTCCAGATTCTATTGATGCCTTGATTAATTGCGATTATTTAAAACTTAATCCTGCTTTTAATTATATGTCCTGCAGTTTTCCATGTAACTGATCTTAATGGAAATAAATTGAAGGATGAAAACGTTATTAGCTACATGGAACAGGTAATTAACTATACCTTTTTGTTTTATATTTTTTATTTCAAACCGGAGTTATAATTATCAATAGTTAATCAATAAATTTTTTTTGTTATTTAAAAGTTCCCCTCTGTCTTGTACCCAGTACCCCCCAAAAAACTGTGTTAAATTAAGAGTCATCTAATTACGTTAGGTATTAGAATGTTTTGTAAATCTTTGCTAATATATTTATTTTTTTGTTCTTAATTTACAGTCACTTGGTAGCATTCAATTTACCAGAACCTGTGAGTACAAGGGTGTTACAGCTCTGGAATTAACAGGCACAGATAGGATAGGCCTGTTATCTGAGGTGTTTGCTGTATTAGCAGATTTGAATGTTAGTGTGGTAGATGCCAAAGTCTGGACTCATAACGGAAGAATTGCATCCCTTATTTATGTGAAAGATTGTGATTCTGGGTGTGAAATTGAGGATTCCCTTAAGATAAGCAAAATAGTTTCTAGATTAAGGCCGGTTCTTAAGGGTGACAGTGATATTAAGAGCGCCAAGACTATAGTTTCAATGGCAACTACACATACTGAGCGAAGGCTTCATCAAATAATGTTTGATGACCGGAACTATGATGGAAACTCATTCAATAATTCCTTGAAATACGATGCCCTTGAGGTTTCAGTTCAGAATTGGAATGAAAGGGGTTATTCGGTTGTCAACATTCAATGTAAGGATCGACCTAAGCTCTTGTTCGATGTTGTTTGTACTTTGACGGATATGGAATATGTTGTTTTTCATGCTACCATCAACACTCAAGGAAGCCGAGCTTCTATGGTATATTTTCGGAACCCATATGTTATTCATTAATTATAGATCGAATGTTATGTGGGATTGTTATGCTGATTTTGCGCTGTTTGATTATGTTTTCTTTCAGGAATTTTACATTAGGCATTCAGATGGAACTCCAATTAGCTCAGATGCTGAAAGACAAAGAGTTGTTCAGTGTTTACAGGCTTCTATTCAAAGGAGAGCAACTCAGGTATAATCTTATGTTCACCCTTAACTATACCCGCTTAGGTGAAAGCCATTTAATGATGATTGTATTATGTTTTGTTTATGCTTGTAAGAAAGTTACTGATGTGATTTGTGTTGTGTTGTGTTGTGTTGCAGGGAGTGAGACTAGAACTATACACTGAAGATCGTTCATGTCTACTCGCAAATGTAACAAGAACATTCCGAGAGAATGGCCTAAACGTAGCGAGGGCAGAGATATCCACAACAGGTGAAATGGCCCTAAACATATTCTACATCACAGATGCAGAAGGGTACACCCCCGATTCAAAGACAATCAATTCAGTAAGGGAGAAAATCGGGATGGACAACTTAAAGGTGAAGGAACTGCCTTTAATATACCATCAAAATGCAGAAAGGAATGAAGAAGAGGCAGGAGCCGGGGTTGGAGGGGCCATGTTACTATCGCTAGGAAGCATAGTAAGGACAAATCTATACAAATTGGGGTTGATCAGATCATATTCTTAAAGGCAACACAAAGGCATAAATTTGTTGGCATGGAAAGGGAAGTTTCCACCTCCCCTTAGCTTTGGCATATACCTTGCTTCTTGGTTGGGCTAATTAGACCCTACTTTGTACATAAAGAAGAAAATTAATTTAGTAATTAGTATTAGTAGCACTATGTAGATTTAGGCCAGATTCGGTTAGTAGTAGTAGTAGTTATGTTATGGATACATGTTTGTCGGGTCAAGACCCGGCCGGTCGGTGGACCATTTCAAAAGGGTGTGAAGTTGAAAGAAGATTTTTGGAATGAGGAGGGAAAAAACTTGGAATTTGGAGGAAAAAGAAAGAATATAGAATTGTTGGAGGGTCAATTTCTTGGTATAGAGGGTAAGAAGATTAGGTTATGGGGGGACAAATTGGTTTCATACATCATATCTTTTGTATAGAATGCCTTTGTTTGGTTCAAATGGTTGACTAGTTTATTCCGACAAATTGACTTGATTTCTTCTTTCTTTGCTCCTTAATTTCATTTTTTTTTTCTAATTTGTGGGCCTTTTTTTAGTGTTGAAATTTGAATATTATTATTGCTCAACTTGGTTTACAGTGGGACTTAAATGGGGTCTAATTTTAATTATGACTTTGGGTTTAGAGTATTATTTTAATGGTTTTATACAAATTGCGACAAGTTACTTCGCTCATCAAATCTTACGTTTTGGTAGTAATTTATGTCATTTTAAGACTTTAACGTAGATAGCTATCGGATTAGATAAATGCTAATCACACTTTAACAATAGTGGACATTTTTGAGAATTTAATTAAGTGCTATAATCATTTTCAAGTAAAAAAAAAAAACCATTAGTTGACCAATAGATATTTAAGTTAGTTAAAATATATACAAGTAATTACCACAATTCTATTACAAAGGTTAATTTTAAATTTATATAATTTAGCGATTCAAGATTATTATCTTTAAAACATTCATAAATTTTCCAAAGTTTTTATTTAATGTGATAATTATCTTAAACATCATTATATTTTACATATGACTTTCATAATTTATACTAATATACTCGCTTCCTTTCGTTATATTTTTGGAATTACAAGAACTTTTTTGGTCAAATACAAAACAAACAATATGAAACCAAATGAGTATTAAGCAATTTTACACTTGTAACTAGTAATCAAATACCAATCCCAAATAATTGGTTTATTCCACCCCTTTCAGATTTTTAGTAAAACCAATTTAACATATTTTATTAAGATACATATAAAATTAATGAACAAATCAATTTACAAGACTTGAACTCAAGGTTGATTGTTATCTTGTGCAAGGCACTATTGCTACACAAACACAAGGTTCCTCCATGACCACCCTATAACAATAATTTTACAATTTATATTATATGATGTGTTGCACAAAAAATTTTACATTACCCTTTTACATTTTGATTTTTATAAAATTTTGTTATTGAGAGTTCTGAAAATATTGAGAAAAACTCTAATTGAATGACTTAAACTGTCCATTTCAAAAATAGACTCTTATAATGTAACAATATAAATTGATAAATATGTCAATATTTTCACTTAATTGTGTGTAATTGTTAAATTAATGATGCAGACAAAAACACAAAATGATGGTGTCTCTCAAACCGGCTAATAGTAGCATTTGCTAGTCCTAATTGCCATTGTTGCTTTCACTGCTTGCGTGATAGCAATTGTGCCGCTTATGATGCCATTTTATATTCATAGAATTAATAAGATTATGATTCCTCATATTGTGAATTGTGATTGATAACTCCATCGGGGAAATCTAAAAATTGAATATATCTAATATTTGTTTATCTCTTTGAATTTGCTAATAAAAATGACATATTATAAGAAAAATATAATTATTTGTAGCAAATTTAAAACCATCTAACTAAAATAGAATTTTTGTTGGAATTTTTTTTAAAGTTTAATTTGACTTCTTAACATTTCTTATGTGATAAAAGTTATTTATTCCAAGTCAAAGTTTACCTGGTGTTTATTTAATTTTACTTGCCACAATCATAATAAATTTTATTTTTGAATTGTGATATTTGAATCAATTAACTAAACGGGTTAGACTTAAATCAATGAGTTTTTGATCTGTTTATATATAATGCGAACTTAAATTCGACCCAATCTAATATATTTAATAGACCTAATCAGAGCTTTTGTTATTGGAAAATTTTGAATTTAATTATAAGGTTGAGTATGAAGTATCATTACTTCCAATAAATTTTGCAATGAATCTCATTAAACTTATAAATAAGTAGTGGGTAGTTTACCCCTATCAGTATATCCCTTCCTTATTGTTTATTGTGTTGCGTGGACCATTTGACAATTTAACAAGTGCTTGTTTTCACAATTCGTTTCTTGTTCACAACTTCAAACTTAATTAATAATAAATCTGATTTATTTTTGATTTTAATGCTTTGTTGGGCGTTGGGTAAAGGAATGAGCGCAGACTTTAAGGCATTCATCGAAATAGTCGAGCTGCCCAATGATGAATGATGCTCCCATTGAACTTCTCAATAACACTACAAAATTAACGACATCATCATTAGCCTATAAATGGTAAGGATGAAAGTCTTTATTAATTACTTCTACTACTCTAAGTAATTCTTCTAGTAGTCTTTCTATTTTTATATGTTATTCAAATATAATTACGAATTTTAGTTGTAAACTTTGATTATAATTTTTTATCTATCTAAAAGAAAAATATATTCATGCAGTATCTTAATATATTGTCTTGACATTTATTTTTTAAATATTAACTTTTTAGAATTTATAAAAACTCACAATCAAAATTATGTGACTTTTAAATTTATATTAGAATTTATAAAAAAAAATAAATAAGAAGAATAAATAAAAACAAAGAGAATAGAAACTATGTTCGAAGATCACTATGATCATGTAATACTAAATATTCAATTTCAAAATTTTCAATATCTAAAAATTGGAACGTTGAGAAATGAAACTTTTACTAAAACAACTAAGAAATATATAGTATAGTGATGGAATACAAGAAGTTATGGAATTACTTTTTTCTTTGTGTATTAAAATTTAAAAACAAAAAGTAAGAGTATTTCAATCTTTTTCTATCAGTTAAACAAAAATTGTAACAAATTTATTTTGATAACGTTACATGACTTTAATTTGTATAATAATTTCAACGCTATATTACCACTTTTATTTCACCAAAATTAAATACTATTATATGAAATATCTTTTTTAAAATTCTAAAATTGTAACTGAATTAAAGTTTCCATTTTCTGATACAATTAAACACATAAATATAAGTTAGTATTAAAGATATATTGGATTGATTATTCATCGTGGTCGTCATCATCATCAATTGATCATATTACGCTTGAAAATAGGGTTTGGGTGAGGAAATATGACAGACATTTCATTCCGATATCATTCCAGAGAGAGGGCCATGCATAAGAACAAGGATCAATTTTAAAAATTATAAAAAAAAAAGGCATGGAAGATCCTCCATAATGTAGTATATATATATATATGTAAAAACAAGGGGAAAAGGGGGATGGAAGATCCAGGTCTGAATGAGAAATCATCATTGGAATGATAAGGGATAACGGGATTAGCTTGAAAATAAACAAAGGCGTGGAAAAGGGATAGGAAACCAATTTGGAGTATAATACCCTAATACTCCCCAAAAATCACGGGTTTTGTAATATTTTTTTTAGTTATTTTTGGTATTTGTTATATTTTACTTTAGGACTTACACTCTGTCTTTATTTCTCATTAATATTTTTTATTTATCTTTTATCACGTTTACATTTTTTTTCTATTTTCTCATAAAAATATCACTTTTTTCTTTATATTTTCACAATATATACATGTCAAACAATATATACTTGTAAAAGATGTTGCGGGACAAAAAAATCAAAGATTATGATAAGTAATTTATAATTATAATCTAGTCTTAATATTTTCACAAATCATCTACGAATATACTAGTTTTGTAGATGATCCTAGACATGATGCCATTGCCAAAACCTTAATAAACATAACAATCATGTTTAAAATACTCGTACTCCTTCAATTTCACTCATATTGCAACATTTAACTAAAAAAGCTTTCTTATTAACATCCGAAATATGACAAATTAAATGAATTAGAAACATATTTTGCATTAATAATTCAATTTTATACCCATATATGATATGCTATCTTGATTTGCTACCAGGGCCTACAACAGAATCAAAATAATTCAAAGAAACTCCTTAAATCATGTTAAACTAGCTTCTTTGAGCTCGATCCGGCTCAACTTATATCGTATGCATACGGTAAAAATAAAATTTTACTTTCAAAATTGACCCTACCCCTTTTACTCTATGTATTCTACAACTTTTACCTACTATACCTAATTTCTTAATCTTGGTACCAATAGCAAATAATGTTAGTTCATTATTGAATTTAAAACTAAGGACTACATCTTTATCTGATGCAACACCCTAGAAAAGGATTACAATGGAATAACTTTTTTTTTTTTTTTTTTTTTTTTTTTTTTTTTTTTTTTTATAAAATACATACTTTCTCCTCTCCAATATACTTGTTATATTTGACTTTTTACGTAATCCAATGAGTTATTTTGATTATTTTTATATTGAACTTATAGACATCTAAATGATAAATAGTGCCAAAAATCAAAATGTAGCGATTATTTCGGAACAAAGGAAATACTACTACTAATATACTTCTTATTATTGCTTCTTTAGCTATAGCTTGGGTTAATGTCTCAACAGAGGTACAGTTCTAGGCTTCAAGCATCATATAAGATCTGCTCTCAAGCAGAGTAATCAAGTTCTTCTATACCAATTTATTATTGCTTCTATCACAAAAACTTGACTACTATAACTGTAATAACTACCTTTTATTAGGAGTATTAATCACACTTTTTTTTGGATTTTAATACGCATTCGTACAGTACTAGCTAGCTTGCTTCGTAGGGTTTTAATTTTTAATCATGGATTGCATGTGGCGCACAAATATTATTGTAACAAGTTGTACCCTCATGATCATATCAACTTGCCCCTTATATTTTTTTTTTATGATTTATCTCACATCGATGAATTAAAGATAGTATGCACACTTTATAAATTAAATCCTTAAAATCTTTTCTTTTGTTGTCATATGGTTTTGGAGTGGCATTTTAGCTTATGATGTGTGTGCACCTTGTATTTTTTTTATTATATGTTGGTATTGACAATAAATTCAACACATTAACTTTGAATCGAAACCACAAAAAAATACTTGTACTACTAAAGGCACAAACAATAATTAAGGCGAAGATAAGTATATATTGTCTAGGACACAACTTCGGTATCTCCAACTACTAAAGGCACAAATAATAACTAAGACAGGGATAAATATCGATTGCCTTACAAAGATATAACTCACTCATATCATTCTTTCCCACGTTTTGATAGGCCTACTAGGACTTCTCTTTCCATCAATCATGATGTTTCAACGCTTTTTAAAAGTGCGTCGATGGTATTTCTTTACACATGCTCAAATTATCTCATTCTACCTTCACACATCTTTGCATAAATGGATGGCAACCCATAGTTTCTCTCAAAACACTTTTCCTAATCTTATATATTCTAGTGTATCCACACATTCACCTTAACAATCGCATCTATGCTACTTTCATTTTATGCTCATATATCCTCTTAATTACTTGGCCAACATTCGGTCTCGTACGATAAGACTAGTTTTGATTGCAACTCAGTAAATTAACCTTTTAATCTAGTCGAAAATCTCTCTTTAAACCATTTAAATTAATGTCGGTGTATAACTTCTTCATCAATCTCCCATTATGTTGAATTATTGATCTTTATAAACCATCTTCTTCAACAACCACTTAGGATTCCCCCACTAATATTACATCGTAAACTTTTGGTTCTATAACGACTTATTTGCAACCCTTTTTCATCTAAAGTCACCTTCTAATCCATTGATATTATTGTATCATATTGTACTTTACACTATTGAATCCAAAAGCCTAACAATGTGTATGTGTAAAATATTAGTCTCACATAATTCTGGAAGAAAAGTAAACTAAAAGGGTAGGTTAGTTGATAATTTGGAAGGAATAATTTATTTCACAATTTTAGAAACAAATAAAAGAAAACTTCTGAGAAGAAAAAAGAGAAATACGACATAATGATGAAGAAAATAATCATTTGGATGTGCATGCATAAAATAGCTAACACAAGTGTAGATCAGTTGAGATGTCTTTCAAAATTAGTGGGACACATGGTGGTTCTCGAAGAAAGAAGCGCCATTTTGAGATTAAATGAACCACTAAGAAGTGAGATAAAGATACGACACGTCAGAGCATCAATAACTTAAGCATGCAAGTGATTTTGGGGATTGTTGAAGATGTCAGTTGGAACATTCTTTATACCAAATAATAGGCTATATATACTCCAAGGAACGCATAAATGAGGTAACTAATTTTCTATTAAATAAGAGTACATTAAGTATATCAATCTCCAGAACAATAAATACTTCTGCATTGAATATAAACTTTTTTTAAGTACTCACATTAATCTTCAAAAGAACATTTAAAGTAGATTAAATACATTAGTATTAATTTCAACAATCCTTTTTTCACAAAGTGTCACACAAACAAGTCTTAAGTAGTAATCCACCTTGTTGCCCATGTGCACATGGGAGGATCTATTAGGCGAATTGTCTTATTCAAGTACTGACTTAGGCATTGGAGTAGGTCTTCGAAAGAACATTATGAGCCTTACTAATCCTTGTTTATTTTGTAGGAATTACAGGAATATGAGAGTGGTCTTACTGTATGACCTGGCTAGATAGCAAGAACAAACATTCAAATTCAACATAAAATCTTGATTAAAGATAATTATCAAATTAATCAGAAATTATTTTTCACTTTTAAAACCTTTAATTTAAAATCATAATTTATCTCTGCCAATAAATACGATAAAATTTTAATGTTTAGTTTAGAGTTTTTAGGAGTAGAGACTAGAGTAGTCATAAATTATTGAGAAAGGTTAATACTTGTATGTATGTATGTAGAAATTATAAAGTAGAGTAAGTGATAAGCTGTTAAATCCAGGTATATTGTAGCATAGGGGGCCATAACCGAAATATTCAAAGCTACTAGAAAAGCCCCAACAAAGAAAGGTACAATTTACAAATAGACGACGGGAGCAAATCCAAATGGGAATACATGAAGAGAAATAAAGCAAATTTTAAAGCATGAAAATTAAAAGAATAGAAAGAAAATGAAAAGAGAAAACGTGCAATACGCGTGAGATATTCGATGAAGAATAAGAAGCAAATTTCAAGCTGGCCTGTGAACACGGCGGACAATTCGGGCCTGCTTAGCTGGCTTTTAACTTTTCTATACAGTTCATCACGTGCTTCGTACATGCCTTTCTTCCTCTTTTTTCTCTGTTTATGGCACTTCTTTTCATATGCGTTGACTTTACTACTTTGACTACTTGCAAAATTCAAAATCCAAGCTGTAGCCTCAAACCTGTAGACTGTAGTAGTAGCTGGATATGGAATTGTGTTTGTTGTATTTATTTGTTTTGTGTTTGATAGTCGGTAATTTTCCTGTGGGCACACAAATCACGTAAACCGAATTTACTGTTACATTTTAAACGGATTTAACCCATAATAATTTTTAAATTTTTATTTGATTCATTTTAATGTAAATTTTTATTAAGATAAATATTTTATAATTTTTAACAAAATATAATTTAATATATTTATGATTAAATATATACATTGACAAACGTGTAAAAACTAAATGAGACGATAGTAGTAGATATGAGGAGGTATAATATGTCGTGAGGCTTCATTTATAAGGTTAAACTTTTGGTTGAGTTCATTCTTTGGTATTATATTAAAAGACTGCGTGACAAGAGATCTAAGATATTTTATATACTCTAACACCCCTCACACACTACTTCTCAATAGAGTGAATATTCAGCGTCAAATATAAGGAGAGTCTATTATGCATCCACACTTTTAAATTCTAACCCAAATGACTCTTGTATGAGGGGGTTGTGTTAGAGTATATAAAATATTCTGAAACTTCAATTATAAGTTTAATATTCCTTTTAAGTTTATTTCTTGTCACGCGAACCCTATAAACCTAACTTGGACCTAACTTTAAGCTAAATTTAACCAATTGAAACAAATCAACAAATACTCAATTTATAGATTCAAATTCTATATATACACAACATGATTCAACTTGTGAGCCATTTTAGATTTGAAGGGTTTGGATCTTAGAGTTTGAGATGCGATTGATTGGAGTATGTTCTTAATGCGATAAAAAATTACAATAATCAAATCATACTCGACCCTTATTCATATTCAATCGTGATTTTACCCTTTTTCTAGGGCCTAATTACAAAAACTGACTCGACACATGACCAATTTTATCTAGCTTGTACCTAGACTCAACCAATAGAGTAACCCCAACCTAAATCCGTCTTGAATTAGACCCATAATGAGTCATGAATCATGATTTCGAGACCGATATATTTTAAACCTTTAAAATTTTTTTTCTTACTTTTTTAATACTCTAGGGATTTCCATCAAGGGTCATACACTTAATTTGATGTATAGACCTATAGACTTAACACTAACTTAGACTTGCATTCTAAACTTTGACCAAACTCAAATACAATCTAACCTATGACCTACTATAGACATATTATTAACATTTTGAACTCTAAAATGATAAAAATAGTAGAGTAAAAACATGAGACCAAAATCTATTTTGACCTATGATCTATCATATATAGTGGATTTAAATCCAATTTTAAAATTTTCACATCCTATGAGAGTGGATTTGGTACTCAAAATGAATCAAAATTGTCTTAATTTGAGATCATTCTCTGACTCATCTCTAATGATGCAAAATTGATGATTCCAAAATATATTCAAGTGTGTATGACATTTAGTTTTTTAAAAAAGTAAAAATTGTTTCATCAAAAACATTTAAAAAAAAAAAAGAAATTGAATCTGTGTATTTAGAAACAAAAAACTAAAAAGTTAAAATGATACCAAAGAGATTCTTAGTTTGTGTGAAAATTTGTTGAGTAGCATACTCTAGGTAAAGAAAAGTGTTAAAAGGTCACGGTTCAAATTTCAACTACCCTTCGTTTAAGTGGAATATTCAGCGCTTATGCGCATCTACGCTTATAGCCCAATGGGCTCTCGTGTAAGGGGGCGTGTTAGAGTATATAACATATACTGAGACCTCAACCATTAATTTAAACTTTTAGTTGAATTGGTTATTTAAAAAAAATATGGAATTATTTTGAAAAAAAAAAATTGGTCAATGGGAATGCATGGATGAAACTTAGCACCAGAAAACAGAGGTAAACTCTGCAAGGCTGCAAAGTGCAGTAGAATGTCTACGTCTTTAGCTTTCGTTGTACAGTATATATTTGTTGAATCTGCTCGGCATAATGCATTAATCACTACTTCCTTCCTCATCCTATCATCAACTTGTCTTTTTTTTACTTGTCCAACATAGAAATACGATTCTCTAAGATCTAGCTAGGGAGACTAGGTGAATTCATAGATACTTATTGTTCGGAATTTCTAATTAATTACCGTAATTTGTAAATTATCATATAAAAACAACAAGAAAAATAGTAAAATAAATAAAATCAAATAGGTAAATTAAAATCACAAAATCCTCCACTCTATCAAATCCTGTTATATATGGGTGATTTGATAACTTTACAAATCACCGTTATTTATTAAGACTTCCTCCTATTCTTCTGGCAAAACACTATTTAATTTAAATTTGTGAAAGTTTTTTTAGATTAAATTGTAACTTTTTCTGTGTGACAAAGAGAGTACTTATAGAGTACATGTTTTTTTATCAGTTAGAAAATAAGCTTTGTCAAAATTTATTTGTTTTTAACGGTGGGAAAAAAAATAATGATTTTATTATCTCTAGTGACTAGTACAAGCGAGAGACTATGTTGCCATGTAGCATGTCTCTGGGGTTTCAACTAGTGGTTGCAACCAAAGTTTAAATCTTTAATTGGTTTAGTTCGTTGATATAGTATCACTCATATCAAAAGTTAACGTAATAGAATGTAATGGGTTAAAATCTCATTCACTTTTCATTTTAAATAAAAATATTTAAACATCAGGCATGCAAAGAGTTTGGTCTTTTTTCACACTTTTAACAGAAAATGTTTGTGTAAAGGATGTGACATAGTATATTACAAATCCTCAAGCTTCAGCTATAACAATAAACTTAAACTTGTAATTGAGTTGTTCAATTGATGTATAGTGATATTCACTTCAAACTAAATACTTAGATGTTTCCTTGAATGAAAATTTATGCTAAAAATAGAGTCATTATTCAAAGTAAAATATATAGTGATATCAATTTAAAGAAACCGATTAAAAATGCTCCCTTTTGCCAAACTTTTATTTTTATTTCGTACTTTTTAGTTTGTTGTAATTTACTTTTATTCTCAATCACATATTCACACGCTTTTTTAATATCATCTAATGACAAGGGAGTACTTTGTTGGTTCCACCATATTTGTTACATTTGAATATTTACGCAATCCAATGCGTTCTTTAGGAATTTTTGACCGTTTATATATTGAATTTTACACGTCTAAAAATTATAAAAAGTTAATATTATGAAATTATTTGATAAGACAATTCAAACAAGATGCGACTTAACTATATTTTTTCTCACACATTAGCTGCAATATATAAAATAAGCTTCAACGATAATAATATTGATAAGTAATAACGGAAATATAGCATGTATTCAATGGCGATCCAGGGTTCGGAGTCCCAGGGTACACCAACTAATGGATGGAATTTCACGGTTGACGTTTACATACAAAACTTGTTAAAATTTTAAATACGACATATAATAAAAGAAAGTGGAACAAAATAAATCAACTGACCTAATAAAAAAATATGACAAAATAAATAAACAAATAAGTGAAAATTACTAATATGAAGGATTATTTATCATTAAAAGACTTTAATATCAATTTTACATATTTACTCTAACCAATAAAAAAGTCTACTTTGAATTTTTTTTTAAGAAAATGTGTAGGGTCACATGACCTTGTAGGCTCAACATAGATCCGCCACTATACATATTTCAAAATAGAGGAAGTATTTAGCGGACGTAGAGGAGCGAAAAGAGTGCATGTTTGTAACTTTATTATGTTAGCAGTTAGATGGAGCATTGGGCATGTGCATGACCGTAGCTTTGTACAATTGTAGCAAAGTAAGCGTAGAGCTGAAGTCTGTAAAACTGGAAAGTGCAGTAGAATGTCTACGTCCTGAGCTTTCCATGTTTATGACAGTCAATACTCGATAGTAGAGGAGTTAATTTGTTGGATCTGCTGGTTGCCATACTATTGTCTCGTACAAGTATTCAACTTGTCATCATTTTAGTAGCTCTTGCCTTTTTCACTACTTGTCTAATATACTCTTGTCTCTAGCTACTCCTACTAGCTAGGGTCTAGGGAGAGTCTAGGGAGACTGACCAGTGCTATTAAAATGTTAATACTCCCTCCGAACCAATTTAGTTGTCCCATTTTCTTATTTGGCAAAATTTTTTTAGTTGTCCCATTTCTATTTTTGTCAATCTTTTTTTATCTAAATATCCTTAGTTCATACAAGTAATTACGAATATACCCCCATATACCCTACTTACCCAACTACCCTTCACTACTTACCCTTCACTATTTACTCTTTACTACTTACCCTTTTTAATGATATACCACTAAAATTATAGATGCATTTCGACCTACTAAAATTGATCCTCGCGGCTCCTAAAATTGATTCAAAATCATTAAATAATAGAATATTTCATGATATATTACTGATTGTCTTCGAAATTCACCATATACCACACAAAATGTTTTAATTCACCATATACCATTGAGTTTACGTCCGTTAGCACAAAATACCATTAATGACAACCGTCGTCAGTGTACCGTTTGTGGTAAATTATCAGTATGCCCTTACACATTCAACTGGCGCCATTGTTAGGCTTGACTTCCCCAAACACAACGTATTTCTTCAAAAAATTGATCCTCCATATTTCTTCTTCTCCATTCAAGAAACTTTGTATTCGATTTCATTGATCTAGAACCCTTAAAATCCATCAAAAATCCTTAAAAGCGATTTGTGTGAAGTTAATTGCAGGTTTGTGAAATGATTTGGAACCCAAACACAGGTTACTGAATTTCGCACAAAGTTCACTAATTCGGTGGATTAAGCATACACAAGGTATTACTATCCTTATCCATTTGCATTTCGAGTTCTGATTTTGTATTTTTTTGCAAAATTGAGTTAGGGTTAGGGTTAAGTGTGATAAGTTGCATGCGAATTTGAATTATGTTAAAGTGATGTGTTTTTGTTTTGTTGCGATTTATCATTTGGATTGTGATGTAATGTGTTGTTGGTAAATGTTGTTGTTAGGATAAATACAATGTGGTTGTTAGTTCGTGCTCCAGGGGTACTTTTGATGTGAGGATGGATGACACTGATAAGATCAATTTGATGGAGTTGATTGAGTATATGTTTGAGGATTCAGTGAAAAGGAACGTATATCTCCCTAAATACTTCACTCTGTCACTAGACCTAGAACAAATCGTAAGTTAGAATTAGTTGATGATCGGACAATGTTAAAAATGTAGGAGTGGAATGAAGGGAGTAGTGAAATTGAAGTGTTTATAGAAGAGACAGAAACACCATCCCTTGTGTTTCAGTTTGTAGAAGCTATTTGGGCAAAAACTTTGAAGAACAGGGCTGAAAATATTAGGCTAATGGAGGAAGAGAATAGAAGCATGGCAGAGGAAGTAGAAGCTGAGGAGCAGCTTTTGGCCCAGCAGGCATATACTGTGGCTGTAGAGGTCCCTATTTTGAATGTTGATGATGATGGGATTAAATATGTAAGAGTGTTTGCTACCCCAACAGCAGATGAGGTTTTTATAGGAGATTTACAACCTTAACCCTCACAACCTCAACCCTCACAACTTCAATCCTCACAACCTCAACCATCACAACCTCCATGCTCACAAACATCTCAACCAAATAACCCTCCAAGAAGGAAAAAGCTTATTCCAAAGAAGAAGAAAATACCACTTGCACAGTCAACCCAACAACAGCCTAGGCAACCAATCTAGTCCAAAGAATAAACCAGGCTTAAACCCAAAAAGTGGAGGGTGCCTAGAAGCACTACTGTTAAATTTGGCCTTGATGTTGGCAAGAAAACTGCAGCAGGGAGGCATATCAACACTAGGGGCAAGAAAACCCAAAGAGTGGTTAAGAAATTGATGTTGAGTCTGATGCTTGGCCTTTTGATAATATTGAAGATGGTGATTATGAAGTTTCTGATGTTGAGGCTGATTCTGATATAGAGTTGGTGTAACACCCCGAGATTTTAATAATGAAATTATTTAATATTTTAACAACTTTTAAAGATTTTACAAATTTATTAAATTATTTCTGAATTAGTTTTAATAAATTTCTTTCATATACAGATTTAAATGTTAACACACACACACACACACACACACACACACACACACATATATATATATATATATATATATATATATATATATATATATATATATATATATATATATATATATATATATATATATATATATATATATATATATATATATATATATATATATATATATATATATATATATATATATATATATATATATATTAAAAATATAGTTATGACTTCTCAAGTAAAGAGGTTCGAATAAAAATGATTATTTTATTAAAATGTGTGAACCCACGAAGGTGAGTCTCTTAGTTGGGTCTCGTAAGAAAAAGAATCGAGATAAAAATAAATAAATTAAGCCTAATAAAAAAAAAAGTATAAAAACCCATGAAACCCTAAACGCTCACAAGACCAAGCCGTCACTCTCCTTCTCCTTCCTTCTCCCTTCTCCTCTGCGCTGCTTCCTCTCTTCCCCAACCAGTCGCGCCTCCTCTCTTCCCTAACCAGCAGCAGCCGCCCTTGTTTCTCCTCGCAAACAGCAACAGTCGCGTTGTTTCCCCTCACAAGCAGCAGCAAGGGCTGCGTTCTCTTCCCCAAACAGTAGCGGCCAGCAACTAGGCCGCCAGCCTGCTCCTCCCCCTTCTGCCGTGAAGGCTGCCGCCTCCAGCAGCCACGGTCCAGCCGCGTGGTGTCAACCATCTAGTCTTCACTCCTTTTCTAATTACCCCATTGTAAGCCTCTCAAGTTCACTCTAAGTAATTTTCCTAGAATCTAATTAGAATTCTACTAAGTTTATGAGTTTGGTGTTAATTTTGTATGATTTTCATTGAATCTTGTTATGGGTAAGAATTTGATTGATGACTTAAATGTACTTACGAATTGGTTTTTTGAAATATGGATGAAAAGTATTGAACTTTGTATTATTTTCATTAAATCTTATGATGGATAAGAGTTTAAGTAATGATTTGAATATAGCTATGAATTAGAGTTAAAGTATGAATAGAAGTGATAATAATTGTACTACTTTAGTGCTTGGGGATGTTTTAAAACTTGAATAGATTGGTATGAGATTTAAATATATGATTTGATTGTGAATAGGTGATAATAGTTCTTATAATTGAGAGTATTAGTCACAAAAGTGGTGTTAATTGTCACTTGTATTATAAAGATGATGGTGGATATTGTTATATTATTGAGTATTATTGTTAGTCAATTGTGGTATGGTCGTGGTAATTAAAGTTGAATACTATCATTGTTGAAGTAGGAAGAAACCATTGTTGCCATTTTTGTTTCGAATTATTTGGGGAAGTGCTTCTTTTCATGCCTTCTTGTCATCATGAGTAATCTTGTACATTGTAGTAAACTATATCACAACTTGAGGCTATCACTAACATCAATATCATCATAAGTTTCTAGTGTCGATCTTGTTATACAAGTGCTAGTAGCCTAAGACATTTCATAGTGACGAGGCCTTATACTTTGAGCCTCATTGGTTTATAGGAATTGTCATAAAATGCACTTTATTGTTGTGAAAGCTTACTTGATTGTTGGTTTAGTAGATGGAAAGACTTATGTTGTGTTGAGTTAATGATTTTGACTTGTATTGAATGAGTTGTGTGCGTGTTAGAGTAATCGAAAACTCATGTTGAATGGGTGATAGCGGTTACTTTCGTATTTAGTTTGGTATGGCAAAGTAGTTAAGGGAACTTATTAGTTCTACTCATAACTTATATAGGTTCCCACTTCATAAGAGGAAAGTAGAACCTTAGTCGGGTGATTTTTGTAACTTGTGGTCATGCAGTGACACTTGCAGGTATGTACACGCAGTAATTTGATTATCATATTCATTGTTTCAAAGTATTATTCATATTTCATGATTATATGCATTGCATTAGAATTATAGAGCGCCAAAAAGTAAACTATGCTAGCGTATAGGCATAATAGTGAAATAGGCAAGTAGAATGAAAACATTAGGAGACTACGAGAACCTACTTCTATATAGTAGAGAACGCACCATGGTTGTGTGTGGTATCGAAGTTAATTCCTACTTATTGAGCCTTGATGTATGATTAGTTGGCGTGACTTTGAGGAATTTGGTGTTTTCATTTTGAAGTGTTGAATAGATTGAGAGATAAGGAGGAGGACGGTTTCTTGAAGAGGAATTGAGAAGGCGTGTGAAGTGTGAAGTAAGAGAGGGTTTAATAGTGTGATGAAATGACGGTTTCCTTAAGTCCAATCCCTTTAATGCTCTAATCATAGCGTTTGATATGGAAAGATTTTGAAGAGATGGGATTGAAAACCGTTTCCCATTATTTTTAATTTAAGTTGGCCGTCTAAAAAAAATGTGAAATATGAAAACAAAATATAAATAAATAAAATATGAATATGATATGAATATTAAAATAAAATATGAAAACAAAATAGAAAAATGATGAATTATGATAAAAAATTATAAAGAAAATGTAGAAAAATGATGAATTATGAAAAAAGATTATAAAGAAAATAACGAACATATTGCTGTGGTCTGATCAAACTAACAACATGCAAACAAGAAAATATTCATAGTACAAACTTCATTACGTGTTTACCTGATCCATGCAATAATTGATTTTCAATCAAAATTTTGAGATTGATTCCTGACCCTCTTTTTTTCATGATGCTTCTTTGGAAATTTTATGCAACCAACTTTAGTGGAGCTTGATCATACCAAGTTCCAATCTCATCTTTTCATATTGTTCTCTTGGAAGTGGTTTGGTCAGAATGTCTGCAACTTGTTCATTAGTATTAACATGCTTTAATATAATATTTTTGTTTTCTACATTATCCTTAAGAAAATGATGTCTAATATGTATGTGTTTAGCTCGTGAGTGATGCACTGGATCTTTAGATATACATATGGCACTGGTATTATCACAATAAATAGGAACACATTCAAATTTAATACCAAAATCTCTTAGTTGCTGTTTTATCCAAACCATTTGGGAACAGCAAGCTGCTGCTGCCACGTATTCAGCTTCGGCTGTGGATAATGCAAACGTGTTTTGTTTCTTGGACCTCCATGAAACTAAACAAGAGCCAAGAAATTGTACCATACCTGACGTGCTTTTTCTATTAACTAGATCACCTGCATAATCTGCATCACTAAAACCTTTTAAATCATAAACATCACTTTTAGGATAAAATAAGGACAAGTCGTCTGTTCCCTTCAAATATCTTAAAATTCGTTTGACTGCCGTGAGATGTGATTCTTTAGGATTTGATTGAAATCTAGCACATAAACCAACACTAAATGAATTATCGGGTCTACTTGCAGTTAGATATAATAAGGAACCTATAATGCCTCGATACATTGTTTGATCTATGTTAGTTCCTTTTAGGTCTTCATCTAATCTAACATTTGTAGCCATGGGTGTATGGTTGGTTTTAGCGTTGTTTAGCCCATACTTCTTAAGAAGTTCTTTTATGTGTTTTTGTTGATGAATAAAAATACCATTTTCAGTTTGTTTAATTTGTAAACCAAGGAAGAAATTTAGTTCTCCCATCATGCTCATTTCAAATTCTGTGCCCATTAGGTTAGCAAATTCCTTACATAATAAATCATTAGTAGCACCAAAAATAATATCATCAACATAAATTTGAACAACCAAAATATGAGAACCTTTATTCTTAAAGAACAAGGTTTTGTCGATTTTTCCTCTAACAAAGTTATTTTGTATCAAAAACTTTGACATTCTTTCATACCATTGCCTAGGTACTTGCTTTAAGCCATATAGAGCTTTATCAAGCTTATAGACATGATCAGGACAAGAGGTATTCTCAAAACCTGGAGGTTGTTCAACAAACACTTCTTCATCAAGAAATCCATTTAAGAAAGCACATTTCACATCCATTTGATATAGTTTAAAATTCATAAATGCAACAAAAGAAATTAAAATTCTAATGGCCTCTAACCTTGCTACCGGAGCAAATGTCTCGGTATAATCAATACCTTCTTGTTGATTGTACCCTTTGACCACGAGTCTTGCTTTGTTCCTTACAATTATTCCATGCTCATCTAGCTTATTCCGAAATACCCATTTCAGACCAATTACCTTCTTGTGTTTTGGTTTGCGTTCCAAGTGCCATACCTTATTTCTTTCAAATTCATTTAATTCATCTTGCATGGCTATTATCCATTCGGAATCCTTTAGAGCTTCTTCGTGATTTTTGGGTTCAAGTGATGATAGGAACGCAAAATGAGCACAAAAGTTTCTCAGTTGGGATCTGGTTTGTGTTCCTTTATTCATATCACTTATAATCAGATCAAGAGGATGACAACTTTGGTATTTCCAAGGTTTAGGCACAAATTCTCTGGAGGGAACAATAGCATGTTCTGGCTCAACATCTTGATTGGCATTTTGTTCAGCTACTGGATCATTTTGCTCATCTGCGGGAATAGCTGGATTAGGAACAGTCCGCTGGTCCTGTTGTGCTGGCAGTTCCTGGATTTGGTCAGTTTCTCCTGCCTCTTCTTGTATTGGCTGTTCACCTGCTGTTCCTAGATCTTGCATTTTAACTTCTTCATCATCTTCTAAATTTGAAAGACCTATTTGGATATTTTTTATTTCCTGTTCACTTGTTGAAAAGTTAGTTTCATCAAAAATTATGTGAATAGATTCCTCTACGCACATTGTTCTCTTATTGTAAACTCTGTAAGCTTTGCTATGTGATGAATAACCGAGGAATACTGCTTCATCACTTCTTTCATCAAACTTACCTATATTTCGTTTACCATTCACATGAACAAAACATTTGCATCCAAACACACGAAAATAGGAAATATTTGGTTTAACACCTTTGAGTAATTCATAGGGTGTCTTAGAAGTGATTGGTCTTAATAACACACGATTCAAAATATAGCATGCAGTATTGACGGCCTCGGCCCAAAAATTCCTAGGTAGACCACTAGCAATCAACATGGTCCTAGCCATTTCTTCTAAGGTTCTATTCTTCCTTTCCACCACTCCATTTTGTTGTGGTGTTCTAGGAGCGGAAAAATTATGATTTATACCATGTTCATTACAATAATTCATGAAGTTTGAGTTTTCAAATTCTTTTCCATGATCCGATCTAATGTGAACAATTGAATTATTAGTAGATTTTTGTATTTTATTTGCAAAAGATACAAACTCATCGAAAGCTTCATCTTTGCTTGCTAAAAATAGGGTCCAAGTGAATCTACTATAATCATCAACAATGACAAACACATACCTTTTGCCACTACGGCTTTGTGTTCTCATAGGTCCACATAGATCCATATGAATTAATTCTAACGGTCTAGTGGTAGTCACCAAATTCTTTGATTTAAAAGATGACCTCACTTGTTTTCCTTTGGCACAAGGATCACAAATTTCTTCCTTAAGAAATTTTATAGCTGGTAGTCCTCTAACTAGGTCTTTTGATCTTAATGCATTAATCAATGAATAACTAGAATGACCTAGTCGCTTGTGCCAAAGAAGTGGGTCTTCTTCTATAACGCTTAAACACGTTAGACTGTTTCTGGGAACAGTGTCCAGGTCCACCACATAGGTGTTCCCTTTTCTGATTCCCTCTAGTACAGGGTCTCCTGTGTTGTTCCTAGAAATTATACATCGTTCAGAAGTAAACTTAACAGAGTTACCTTTGTCACAAAATTGAGAAATACTTAAAAGATTGTGTTTTAGATTCTCGACTAAAAATACATTGTCAATGGCATGGGAGCTTGATCTTCCAACTTTTCCTTTGGCGATTATTTCACCCTTCATATTATCACCGAAGGTTACAGTTCCCCCATCATACGCTTCAAGTGACAGAAATCTTGATTTGTCACCCGTCATGTGCTTTGAACACCCACTGTCGAGATACCATGAGTTGTTCCCCCTCACTTGAGCCTGTAAAGCAAACTAATGGTTAGTTTTAGGAACCCAGTCAGCCTTGGGTTCCCTGTCGATTATATTTGAATCATGTTTCTCAATCCATATGCATTCGACATAAGTTTCATTTGCTTTAGTGTGCTGTTCCCTTTTTACACATTGATATTTTAGGTGTCCATTTTTACCACAAAAGGAACAGATTTTACTACTAGGGAGATCTACATATACCTTTTTCCTTTTTTCATTCTTAACATAACCTAGACCTTCTTTACTCTTGGTTTTAGCATTTAGAATTCATTTGGGAATTTCATTGATTTTCCCTTTTCCTCTTAAGTTAATTTGATCTTTTAGAAACTTATTTTCTTTTTCATATGATTCTAATTTTAATTTTATTTCTTGAAATTCTGTGCTAAACACATGAGTAGTTTTATCATTTTCAACCAATTTTAATCCTAGCAATTTGTTTTGATTTAATTCAATGTTAAGAATAATGAAATCCTGCTTTAATTTCTCCAATTGTTCTTTTAAAATTATATTCTTATCTACTTTGCACATCGATCCTAAAGGAATTTAGGTATGAGATATGATCTTTACTTAAGTTAAGGTCTTTCTCAATTTGGAGACACTTAGCTGTTTTTTCATTTAACTTTTCTTGTGTCTCTAACAGCAATTTGATTAATTTATTCTTACTTAAATTAGACAGTTGTTTAGGAGATGGACTAGAAGACATTACCTCTTTTTCCTTAGACTCTTCATGAGATGCCATGAGACATAGGTTTGCTGTTTCTTCTTCCACTGGAGCTTCTGTCTCAGCCTCGCTCTCCGTATCACCCCAAGCTGCGATCATTGCCTTTCTAAAATCAGTTTTGAAGTTTCCCTTCTTATATTGTTTTCCAACTTCTCTTGCTTTTCCCTTGCCCTTCTCATTTTTCCATTGAGGGCAATCCTTGATGAAGTGATCAGTGCTCCCACACTTGTGGCATTCAAAATTTGTCTTCAAGTTAGCAGTTCCTTTTTCTTTGTTGTTTCTTTGATTTCTATATCTGCTGTTCCTGAAGAATTTTTTGAATTTACGTGCCAACATAGCAACTTCCTCTTCACCAGCTTCTGATTCTTCACTGTCATCTGCTGCCAGAGCCAGGCCTTTATTACGGGAACTGTCAGCTGTTCCCAAATGCAATTCATGAGTCATGAGGGAACCAGCCAACTCTTCCAAATTAAACTTGGTGAAATCTTTCGATTCCTGAATGGCTGTGAACTTAGCTCTCCAGCGTTCGTCTTGAGGAAGACTCCTAAGTATTTTCCTAACTTGTTCATCAACGGGAATGATCTTACCAAGAGAGACCAATTCATTCGTGATATTTGTGAACCTGGTGAACATCTCTTGAATGTTCTCTCTAGGTTCCATAACAAACCTTTCATATTTGGACATTAGGAGGTCAATCTTGGACCGCTTCACTTCGCTGGTACCTTCATGGGTAACTTCTAGCAGGTCCCAAATCTGCTTGGCAGTTTTGCAACCCATAATACGATTGTGTTCATTGGGTCCAAGACCACAGTGAAGCAATTTGATAGCAAGAGCGTTCATCTCCATCTTTTGAAAATCTTCTTTTTCATATTCAGTGATTGGTTTTGGAATAGCTTCGTTATTGGAGTTGATGGTCGCCACCTCAAAGTCTTCAACTTCAATAACTCTCCAAACTTGATAGTTTTCGGCCTTCATGAAGATTTCAATTCTATTTTTCCAGTAAGTATAGAATTTCCCATCAAACATGGGTGGCCTTTGTGTGGAGTACCCCTCTTCCATTCGCTCGTTCATCTTCAACATCTCTGTGGGAACAGGATACTGCTCTCAGGGTTTCCTGATTAAATGAGGAACAGAGCTCTGATACCAATTGTTGGAATATGAAGAGATGATCAAAAGCAACAAGAGGGGGGGGGGGGGGGGGGGGGGGTGAATTGTTGTGTATTGAGTTGTACTACGTTTTTGCTCTAACTTGCGGAATTTTAGC
The DNA here is from genome assembly GCF_026212465.1 of Amaranthus tricolor. Taxonomy (NCBI): domain Eukaryota; kingdom Viridiplantae; phylum Streptophyta; class Magnoliopsida; order Caryophyllales; family Amaranthaceae; genus Amaranthus; species Amaranthus tricolor. The sequence continues at coordinate 3,997,932 of NC_080063.1, forward strand.
AAACGAAATAAAACTTAAACTTAAGAAGCAAGAAATGAAAAGAGACAAAGATTTTACGTGGAAACCTTCTTGGCCTAATAAGAAGGAAAAACCACGATCCCCCGGGATTTCAAAATTCTCACTATGTTTAGGCAACAATTACAATTACACCAAACAATATTTGCTTCACTTGAAGCTTCTCTACTCTAGGCCTAATTCTCTTTCTCTACTTTCTCCTTCTCTTTCTCTTCTCACGCTTTTCTTCTCTATTCCCTTAGACTTCCCACAAGTCTAATTACAACAAAACACTCATTAACCCTTACAAGGCCAATTCTTAAGAAGATTAAAATTAAGTAGTTGCTCAAGAAAAATATAATGAATTAATTGACAAATTCAAGAACAAAATATTTTTCTTATTTTGATCTCACCTTAAGAACACTCTTAGATGGATATTTCGCTTGAGCGTAGCTTCCCTTATTTATAAAGGGAACAGCCATCAGTGCACTCAACCCACGATCTCCATGTAGTGCACTTACCCCATGACTTCCATTTTCTTACTTGCTCCCAAAGAAATTGGGAAGTTATTGAAAGTAGAGGTGAAAAATAACTGTGGTTCTCTTATACGGTTAATGGTACATGGGTTACTAGGAAGATCCTAAATTATAGGAGACTTATTCAACGTAGTGAACAATTCTCTTAGGTGTCCGAAATTATAGGAAACTAAGTCAAAATGAGGAATAAGTCTTCTCCATATTTTTAGGCGTTTAAAAAAAACTTTTTTTTTTTGCCAATTAATAAAATTAATTTAACTAAGCAACTAATTAATTCTAAACCGTTACATCAACTTAAAAACAGAAAATAAAGTATTCGCAATTTTCCAGTCGATGCTATTCTCCAGACCTGCTACGTAGGAACAGTGTACTGTCTCCAGCTTCAACTTCAGTCAGAATGTTCATTTTAGGAACAGTAGACTGTTCGTCTACACTGAACATTATAACACTTATCTAACATCTTGGACATTTTAAGACATGTACATCTTCCACGAACCAAGTCCTAGGCTTCATCAACGATTCAAACTAAATCGGATATATACCTACAAAACAATCTCTAAAAATATATTTGTTTATAAGTGAAGTCATCATCAAAACCTTAAGAGGCCAACAACCAATAACGCCCTTGGCCGTGTCACTATGCCATGAATAGAGAAAGGATTCACTACCCTTGAATATATTTCGAGAGATTAATAGTTTGAAAGAGAAAGTATGAGTAAATGGAGGTGTTTAGATAGATGAGTAGACTGGCTATTGCCATACTATGCCGTTGTCTATAGTTTTGTTCCATGACTCTAATTGTTATAAGTTCATTGATTACTGACGTGTACGTGTTTGTTGTTGTTGCTCATGACTCTCTATGATGTTCCTGCTATGACACATTTGACTATGGTCATTATGTTGAGCAGCAGGAGGATCATAGCTTGAAATGACAGGTATAGGAGCTACTTTTGCTTTGCATTGGGGAAAATAGCGGAGTACGATCGTAACAATTGTGTATAAATTTTCTAAATGCTTGTAGCTTCTATAATACTTGTAAAGTTTTCTTTTGGGGTTGTAAAATTTCTTTTGTATGGAGCCATGTGACTCCTCGTATGATCCATAGATCCGCTGCGTAGTTTTGGATGTACAGTAGGGAGAATACTCCTTTAGTATCTGTCAGATCGATGCGTTAACACTGGAACCACGATCCTCGTTAGAACTGATGATTTGTGAAGCCGACGATGATTCATTCCGTCGTGACGTATTCTTTTTGAAAGGCGTTATAGGCCTTAGATTAGTTTAATCATGTTAATCATATATATATATATATATATATATATATATATATATATATATATATATATATATATATATATATATGTATATAAATATATATATATATATATATATATGTATATATATATATATATATATATATATATATATATATATATATATATATATATATATATATATATATGTATATATATATATATATATGTATATATATATATATATATATATATATATATATATATATGTATATATATATATATATATATATATATATATATATATATATATATATGTATATATATATATATATATATATATATATATATATATATATATATATATATATATATATATATATATATATATATGTATATATATATATATATATATATATATATATATATATATATATATATATATATATATATATATATATATATGTATATATATATATATATATATGTATATATATATATATATATATATATATATATATATATGTATATATATATATATATATATATATATATATATATATATATATATATATGTATATATATATATATATATATATATATGTATATATATATATATATATATATATATATATATATATATATATATATATATATATATATATATATATATATATATATATATATATATATTCTTGACACATCCTCTGTTTTAATCGAGATGCTGCCGAAATTTCAACTCACTCACCTTTTAATTAATCATTAGCGTTTATGTTAAGTATTTTCCCTTTTCTTTTTATGTAACACCCCAATTTCCTCCCTTCCTTCACGATTCTGGTTTCGTTTAAGGGGTTGGAAATTCAGGGGTGTTACAGGTGGTATCAGAGCCAGTGGTTCCAACTTTGACGCTCGTATTCTTAAGTTTTTAAGGAATTGTTTGAAGTTAACGTCACGCGTGAGAGCTGGGGTAGATTTAGGATAGATATACGACTTATGTTTTGCGTTTTGGTGATTATTGCATGTACATAAGTAGAATAAGTTAAGTAATTTGATATCAGATTCATAAGTGTAAGTCGCTCATACTAATGACTCCCTTATGAACATGGGTTTGTTTAACAGATGCTAGTTACGTTCTCTGCAATATTAAGTATTAGTTAGTGTTAGTGAAGTTTTTGGTACAATTTACTAAATTTGTATAATAATGCTTAAATGTGATGTTAGTTGAACCTTATTGGTATGAGAAGGTTAATACATTACGTGATTGGGTACTTGAGAATCTATATATGATAATATTCATTTCTTATATGCGAATTCCGTCCTTTAACTGTTCATTTACGAAATTCTTTAAGATAAGCATAGTACTGTTTGAGGTTGATTATCATAGAGGTAGGAGTACACATGTAGATAAGCTAGATCGTGAGTTAAGTTTTCGACCCTACACTTTCTCGCCTTTTGGCATAGATGGAGAAATAAACTTATATTCGTGTTGAATGATGCTAACAGGAAATGCCTCCTCTATCTAGCAAACGTTTGAGACAACGCTCTTCTAACAAGGCACTATGTGAGCTGGTTATGGAACTGGCTGAGGAAAGGAGGTCAAAGTCCAAGCCGACCGCAGAGACAGCTTCCTCTATGAGCAAGAGAATCTCTCAGAATAAACCTCCTACGTACTAAGGGACTGGGGAACCTGCAGCTTTGGAAAGTTGGTTACGAGAATTTGATAAACTGTTCAACGTGGTGCAATGCCCGGAGCACCTGAGGGTAGACCAGGCTGCATTCTACCTTCAAGAAGAGGCAGATTATTGGTGGTCGAATGCAAGAGATGGTGTGATGAGTGATCCCGATAATCCGCTAGGTTGGAAGGATTTCAAGACAATGATTCGAGAAAAGTTTTACCCACCGCATATCAGGAAGCAGAAGTCCAAAGAATTCTCTAGGCTGGAGATGGGGGAGATGTCCGTGGATGAATACTATAAGAAATTCATGGAATATGTCAAATACTGCCCTGATGACGTTCCCACCGAAGAAAAGAAGATGCAAAGATTCGAATTGGGATTGGTGAATCAGGTGCAAGTTCACATTGATAGCGACAGATACACCACATTGGATGCGATGTATCAGAGAGCTGCTCATGTCGGAAGCTTGCTTAAGTTGGACAAGGGAAAAGGGCCCGAGACTAGTAGTGGGGCAGCCCCTAGTGGGGAAAAGGGGAAGGAGAATTTCCATCAACAAAATAGTTTCCACCATAACAAGAGACATCGAAGCTTCAATGACCAACACCTCGGAAATGGGAGAAATGGCAAGCCTCAGCTGGGAGGTGCCAATGATCAGAAGGTGATCAGGGATCGTCATGGCAAGGAGAGAGTCTTCTTTTGCTCCAAGTATTCCAACAATCACCCGGGGAAAGACTGTAGTGGAAATTTGGTAGAGTGCAAATCTTGTGGCAAGCTGGGACACCGAGAGTATGAGTGCTTTGCAAAGTATGAACATCCAGCTCAACAACATAATGGGCAACAAAGCTCCAGACCGGGGAATTTCAGAAATAACAATAATGGGAACGACCACAGAGGTAGGAAGCTGAATCACCAGAGGGATTGGAATGGAAACCGCACACCTCAAAGTAGCTTCAAGCCTGGAGGGCTTAATGGGAACAACACCCGGAATGGTAATGGAGGAGCCGGTACGGCGGTAAGTCATCCAACTACGGGAAGGTTGACGGCTATCAACAGCAAAGAGGCAGAGTTGGCGAGGGATGTGGTGACAGGTACGTTCCTTGTGAATTCTGTACCTGTTAAAGTATTGTTTGATACTGGGGCTTCTGATTCTTTTGTATGCACATCAAAGATCGAGAAGTTAGGATTAAAGAACCCTGAATCCACCTCTAATGTCGTAGCGATTCCATCGGGGGAGTTATTTCAGTGTACTAGGTTATATAGAGGAGTTCCTTTAACCATAGAAGAAGTTGTTTTCCCTAGTAACTTTTATGAGCTCGACATGGATGACTTAGACATCATTCTTGGGATGGATTGGTTAGGTCATTTCAAGGCAGAAATTGAGTGCGACAAACAGGAAGTGAGGCTTGTGGGACCTAAGGGAAAAAGGGTTAAGTATAACAAGGGCACTTCAGGGTTACGGACTAAAATCGTATCTTCCTTGAGAATGAAGAGATTGTTGAGGCAGGGATTACCTTGTTACTTGTGTCATGTTCGAAGAATAGAGGATAAGGTTGTGGCTCTTGAGACCGTTCCCGTCGTAAACGAGTTTATGGACGTCTTCCCAGACGAAATACCGGGAATGCCGCCTACTCGGGACTTTGAATTTACCATAGACTTAGTACCGGGGGCGGGACCCATATCCAAAGCACCTTATAGGATGGCACCAGCAGAGATGGAAGAATTGAGAAAACAAGTAGAAGAGTTGTTGGCGAAAGGGTACATACGACCGAGTGTTTCGCCCTGGGGGGCACCTGTGTTGTTTGTTCGCAAGAAGGATGGGAGTATGAGACTATGCATAGATTACCGTGAGCTGAACAAGGTTACTGTGAAGAACAAATACCCTCTACCGAGAATTGATGACTTGTTTGACCAGCTTAAGGGAGCCGGAATGTTTTCAAAGATTGAGTTGAGGTCTGGCTATCATCAATTGAGAATAGCGGAGAGAGATGTACCCAAGACGGCCTTTAGGACTCGCTATGACCATTTTGAGTTTACAGTGATGCCATTTGGGCTGATAAATGCACCAGCAGCATTCATGTGTTTGATGAATCGGGTATTTAGTGCATGCCTCGATAAGTTCGTCGTGGTCTTCATTGATGATATCTTGGTGTATTCAAAGGATGAGGGAGAGCACGAACAACATTTGAGGCAAGTGTTGCAGATACTTCGGGAGAATCAATTGTATGCCAAATTTTCTAAGTGTGAGTTTTGGCTTGAAAAAGTATCATTTCTGGGGCATTTTGTATCCAAAGAGGGAGTTACCGTGGATCCAGCTAAGATTGAGGCGGTGAGGGTTTGGCCTACACCGAAAAATGTGACCGAGATTCAAAGTTTTCTGGGTTTGGCTGGTTACTATAGAAGATTTGTGAAGGATTTCTCGAAGATTGCCCGACCGATGACTAATTTGAAGAAGAAAGACAAGAAATTTGAGTGGAATGAAGAGTGTGAGGGAGCCTTCCGAACATTAAAGGTGAGATTGACTACTGCACCGGTTTTAACCCTTTCAGACAGCACGATTGAGTATCTTGTGTATAGTGATGCCTCGAAAAATGGGTTAGGGTGTGTGTTGATGCAAGATCGAAAGGTTATTGCTTATGCATCAAGACAACTTAAACCGCATGAAGTCAATTATCCGACTCATGAACTAGAACTAGCAGCCATTGTCTTTGCTCTGAAGATTTGGAGACATTACTTGTATGGAGTGAAGTGCAAAATTTATACTGACCATCAAAGCTTGCGATACTTGTATACACAACAAAATTTGAATATGAGACAACGAAGGTGGCTGGAGTTGATTAACGACTATGACGTAGAGTTTAATTACCATGAGGGTAAAGCCAATGTGGTAGCCGATGCTTTGAGTAGAAAGACCAGTCATTCCTTAGCTTCTTTGACTGTTCCTAGAGAGTTGCAGAGAGACATGGAAGGATTGAATCTCGAGATTGTACAACATGGGGAGCTAGAGTCCCGGTTAGAAGCCTTATCCATCCGACCTTCAATTTTTGAGGAAATTTTAACAAAGCAAGTGACTGACTCCTGATTGGAGAAAACGAGAGAGCAAGTTAAAGAAGGGAAAGCTGAAGGATTCATGATATTCGAGGATCGTAGCATTCGATATAAGGGTCGATGGTGTGTACCTTCTACTTACACAGAGCTTAAGGATAAGATCTTGATAGAGGCTCATAGCTCAAAGTACTCTATTCATCCGGGAGGAGATAAAATGTATCAAGACATGAAGCAGAAATTTTGGTGGTCTGGGATGAAAAGAGATATTGCTGAGTTTGTTTCCAAGTGTTTGACCTGCCAGAAGGTAAAGAGTGAGCATAAGAGACTCGCAGGTTTGCTCCAACCTTTGGATATTCTCGTATGGAAATGGGATGACATATCCATGGATTTTGTTTTGGGTTTACCGAGGACTATATCGGAAAATGATACGCTATGGGTGATCGTGGATAGACTCACCAAGAGTGCTAAGTTCATTCCGATGAATAATCAGTGGGATATGGATCAGTTGGCTCGAGCTTACCTTAAGAATTTCGTACGATACCATGGTGTCCCTTGATCGATAGTGTCTGATCGTGATACTAGATACGTGTCAAAATTTTGGGAAGCATTTCAGAAAGCCTTGGGTACAGAACTTCTTAGGAGCACATCTTTTCACCCGGCTACTGATGGGCAAACCGAACGCACGAATAGGACACTTGAAGATATGTTGCGAGTGGTAACTTTGGATAGGCAAGGATCTTGGGATGAGCGCCTAGACATGGTGGAATTTTCATACAATAATAGTTACCAGGCAAGCATCCAGATGGCACCTTTTGAAGCTTTGTACGGTCGTCGTTGTTGTAATCCAGTATGTTGGGATGATTTCAGTGAATCTGTTACTCTAGGACTGACTATGTTAGAGGAGATGACGGATCAAGTAAAAATGATTCGAGAAAAACTTAAAGCGGCCCAGGATCGACAAAAGTCCTACGCAGATCTTAAGAGGAGACCTGATGAGTTCGCCGTAGGGGATTATGTGTTATTGAGAGTTTCACCGATGAAGGGAGTCATGTGGTTTGGCAAGAGGGGGAAGTTTAGCCCAAAGTTTATAGGACCTTATGAGGTCACAGAGAAGGTAGGAAAGGTCGCTTACAGACTAGCATTACCCAATGAGTTGGGTAGGGTTCATGATGTGTTCCATATTTCACAGTTGAAGAGATATGTTCCTGATAAATCTCATGTGCTAGACCCTGAGCCCTTAGACCTTGATGAGAATTTATCTTATGAAGAGAAACCTATCAAGATCTTAGATTCTAAGGTGCGTAGTACGAGGAGAAAAGATATAAAGATGGTGAAAGTTCTATGGGCTAACCAGCGCACACAGGGGGCAACGTGGGAAACTGATGATTCCATGCGTGAGAAATACCCACACCTTTTTCCAGAGGTTAGTAAGTTACGGGGTCGTAACTAAGTCTTTAAGGGGGGTAGAATGTGATAGAATTTTGCGCGTTTGCACATTTCTTCTCCTCTATGATACCAACCTATTAGAAAAATTGCATGCTTTTGTTTGATCATGTCGAGTCAATGGTATGATTTTTACTTGCTTTTGATTGATTATGTTAAGTTAATTGTGTGACATTTACATGGTTTGTTTGGGTGTTGAGTTAATTTAGATGATTATGAATGCTCGAAACGAAATATGTATGAATATTTGGATAGAGTGAGTATAATAGTGTCAATAAGGTCACGATCTTTGAGTTAATTCCCTAGGCTTAAAATCGTTAAGACACCTTCTTGAGTTATTAGAAATATAAATTTTCACAATTTGTACCTTGGTTGTTTCGGGGACGAAACTCTTTTTAAGGGGGTAGTCTGTAACACCCCGAGATTTTAATAATGAAATTATTTAATATTTTAACAACTTTTAAAGATTTTACAATTTTATTAAATTATTTCTGAATTAGTTTTAATAAATTTCTTTCATATACGGATTTAAATGTTAACACACACACACACACACACACACACACACACACACACACACACATACACACACATACACACACACACACACACACACATATATATATATATATATATATATATATATATATATATATATGTATATATATATATATATATATATATATATATATATATATATATATATATATATATATATATATATATATATATATATATATATATATATTAAAAATATACTTATGACTTCTCAAGTAAAGAGGTTCGAATAAAAAAGATTATTTTATTAAATGTATGAACCCACGAAGGTGAGTCTCTTAGTTGGGTCTCGTAAGAAAATGAATCGAGTTAAAAATAAATAAAATAAGCCTAATAATAATTAAAAAAAAATAGTATAAAAACCCATGAAACCCTAAACGCTCACAAGACCAAGCCGTCACTCTCCTTCTCCTTCCTTCTCCCTTCTCCTCTGCGCTGCTTCCTCTCTTCCCCAACCAGTCGCGCCTCCTCTCTTCCCCAACCAGTAGCAGCCGCCCTTGTTTCTCCTCGCAAGCAGCAGCAGCCGCCTTGTTTCCCCTCACAAGCAGCAGCAAGAGCTGCGTTCTCTTCCCCAAACAGCAGCGGCCAGCAACTAGGCCGCCAGCCTGCTCCTCTCCCTTCTGCCGTGAAGGCTGCTTCCTCCAGCAGCCACGGTCCAGCTGCGTGGTGTCAACCATCTAGTCTTCACTCCTTTTTTAATTACCCCATTGTAAGCCTCTCAAGTTCACTCTAATTAATTTTCCTAGTATCTAATTAGAATTCTACTAAGTTTATAAGTTTGGTGTTATTTTTGTATGATTTTCATTGAATCTTATTATGGGTAGGAATTTGATTGATGACTTGAATGTACTTACGAAATGGGTTTTGAAATATGGATGAAAAGTATTGAACTTTGTATTATTTTCATTAAATCTTGTGATGTGTAGACTCAATTAGGAACGGGAACAGCAACAAGAGGGGGGGGGGGGGGGTGAATTGTTGTTGTTATTAATTCAAGCGTTCTTACCCTGTTTTTGCGGAATTGAATTAATATAATTAAAGCTTGAACTTAGAGCAAAAAAAATAGAGACAAACGATTTTTACGTGGAAACCTTCTGGGCCTAAACAGAAGGAAAAACCACGACCCCTCGGGATTTCTAAATACTCCACTATGTTTAAGGCAATTAGTTACAATTACAATAAACACCTTACTTCACTCGAAGCGAATCAACTAGGCCAACTCTTCTCTCTCAAATTGTTTTACTCAAAGCAACAAACTTAGCTTCACTAAAAGCTAAACTCCACACTAGCTTCACTCAAAGCTATTTAATTCCCCCTTAGACTCACCCAAGTCTAATTACAAGTTCTCTCAAAAACCGTTACAAAAAGGATAAAAATCTTAAAAATAAAATCAATGAGTTGCTCAAGAAAATGTTATTAGTTAATTGGCAATTTTCAAAACAAAATATTTCTTGTGGATTTCCAAAAATAATCACATGAAAATAACAAAGTTCATGCGTTAGATACTTAGGAACAGTCGAATTCACTAGCTATTTATAAAAAAAAAATCTCTAGGAGAATGGAATAATCCAATCCATTATTCCTTTAACAAAAAGATCATGGAAGTAATGTGGATTAATCACACAGACGGTTATTTCCACAAGACTTGATTAAATCAAGCATACGGTTAAAACAACAATAACCGCTGTTCCCATTTACTAAAAATAGGTTATGTTCTCTTTAAGCAGCAGTTTCTTTAACAGCAGTTCCTGTTCCGGTAATAACTGCTGGAACTTTATGCTATTTATAGAAATGGTTATACTTACTAAAATTAGGAATGATTACGTGCTAACTCATTATAGGAACAATAACCTATTTTCTAAGATAAAGACCGATTCTAAGAAAAATAATAGCAAAGACCTATTCAACAGCAGCCGTTCCTATATTTAGCAAATCCAATATTTACTAAATATAGATCCTAACATAATGCTAAATAAATACGAAAAATTATTTTGAAAAATCTTTTGCCAATTAACTTTAATAAATTATAAATGCAACACATTAACTTTATTTTCTACATCAACAAAAAAAATAACAATTAATTAGTAATCAGAATTTTCTTTGCAGACGTAGGCTGACTTCAGTTGGGAACAGTGCGCTGTTTCTAAATTCCAGTTTAGCTAGAACATCCAACTTGGGAACAGTAGATTTCCTGTCTACATTTTACATCCCAAGTAATATACTCTTCTAACATCTCTTGAATCCTTTTGACACGTACATTTCCATGAATGAAGCCATAGGTACTATCAACGATCATAATTACGACCGGATATCGACCTGCACATAATCTCTTAAAAACATATTTGTTTAAATAAAGTGTAGTCATCATCGAAACTCAAGAGGTCCAACAAATTCCCCCTTTTTGATGATGACAAAGTTTTAAACAAACTTAAAACAAAATAGAGTAAACCAATGTTGAAGAGCATCTTAGAGATTAAAACAACTCTTCTTAACTTAGTAAATATAATTTACCAAGCATATCATGAATCAAATTACTCTAAAAATAAACATAACAAAAACTCGTACAATCTCAGCATTGAACATAAATAATGATGTAAAATTCAGAATATGTAGATCAGAGCTTAAAAACAGATCATAATATTTGAACATGTAGATCAGAATCATAATATCAGATTAGTTCAAAGCAAACATCAAAAAATTAAGACAGCAACAACAAGCAATAAACAATCATTCATCATGAATCAACAACAACCAATAAACAATCATCCATCATGAATCATAACCTTAATCCTAATGTCCAACATAATAGATTTAATCAGAGCTAAGCATACTCAAGCATTATTTAAGTTCGTGTCAAATATTCCCCCTTTTGACATCATTCAAAAAGAATAAGAGCAATCAAGCCACAACAATAAGCATATAGACATAGTCAAAGAGAGAATAAGGATGCACAGATTACAAAGCACTAATAATGAATGCAAACAAGATCAACTATGATTAATCTTCACAGGTAGTTAGTAGCATAAAAGAAAATGTAGTTCATAGTATGAATTAGACAAACAGTACCCCAGCTGGTACAGTTGAAAAACATGAAAAGATTGTTTGATGAAAGTGATGGTTGCAACAAATAAGAAGATATTAAAAAGTATTAGGAGGAATTAAGATGCAGGAGCTTCATCATCCACATATTCTGTCTCCACCTCTACTATGTCGAGCTTGGCCCCCAAACGTGCTTCCATTTATCCATTTGAGCAGATAGTGAGGCTATAGAGACACGAATATCATCTTTAAAAACAAGGAAGCTGGACTGCAATTCGTTAAGTTTCAGGAGAATGGAGGATAGATGGGCTGTTGGAACTGTACTAGTGGTGGTGATGATGATGGTATAGGTGACTGTGGTGGTGAAGAAAAATTATGGGATGAAGGTGTGGTCGGCTTAGGTGAGGAAGGATGGCTTGGTTCAGCTGTTGTGTGTGAGTAGGGATGCAGACGGGGTGGGTCTAATAGGAGACCCGCCCCATCCCCGCCCCATCTGGGCGGGGATGGGTCCTGGTTTGATGGGTCATGGGGCGGGTACGGGTATAAAATTCATACCCACCGCGGGGATGGGGATGGGGATGGGTTTTAGGTGAAACCCGCCCCATCCCCGCCCCGCCCCGCCGCAGTGAACAAATTTTTGAAAAAATTTATTTTTAAATTTCTAAAATTCTTGAAAGTATTTTCAAATTTTTTAAAAAGTTTTTAAAAATCCCGGTTTATATTGTTTAAAAAAAAAATTTGAAAACCCTAAATTTGAAAACCCTTTTACTTTCACTGTGTTGTGCTGGCCTTCATTTGCAATCCCATCTTCTATTCTTCTTCAGTCTTCATTGCTGGAGTGCTGGGTGCTGACCGTCATTACTCATTTCCTTTTTCTTCAATCTTCACTGCCATTCTTCTTCAATCATCTTGTTCAATCTTCACAGGTAAGAAATTTTAGCCTCACTTCTTCAGTTTGCATATCACTGGTATAGATCTGAGATTAGACTCTTGTTTGTTTCACTGTTGGTGCCATTGATAATGTTACATTTTACCTTAGAAACCTCGAACATTGATATGCTAAAAGTACCAATTTTAGCCTCACTTTTTTATTTCATCAACTTTTTTTATTTTTTTCTTTCAAATTTCATCATTATTACTATAAAATCCTCACAAATAATTATCTGCATAATCAATTTTTTACAAAAGAAAAATGGAATTCGATCTTGAGCTTGGCCTTCTACCATCTTCTGTTTCTCTGTCTACAACGTATGTATCTCTTATTTGTTAAATGATTATAATTTTTTTTCAAATTGATTAATAAAATTAGGTGATTATTGATTTGATTTTTTAATTAATATTGTTGTGTGTTGATAATTAACAGGCAATCAAGTAAAGGAGGAAAAAGTTCAAAGCAAGAACAAATGACGATTTTCTATAATGGAAGAATCTGTGTTTGCGATGTAACCCAAGATCAGGTATTTTATTAAGATTATCTTCTTTGTTAATTTATTTTTATCTTTTTTTTACATGTTTAGATTCGGAATTATTTTAATTTTTCAATCTCAATGGTTAATAATGCTGTTAATGCAGTGTATAATAACCATTGACACTTCGGATATATGTTTGTTTGAATTGAGACTTTGGATATGTGTTTTTGTTTGAGACTTTGGAGTTTGGATATGTTTTATGGGTTTTAAGGCCCAAATAATTGAAAATAAATATGTGACACAGATGGGTATTAAGCGGGGATTTGACGGGTGGTGGGGCGGGTAAAATGGGTATTAGACGGGGATGGATACCCAGATGGGGATGGGGATGGGGATGGTATTAGGTACAAACCCATCGGGGCGGGGACGGGGAAAAAATTATACCCGCCGCGGGGATGGGGATGGGGATGGGGATTGATTTACCAGATGGGGATGGGGATGGTAACGCCAATACCCGCCCCGCCCCACCCCGTTTGTACCCCTATGTATGAGGTTGAGTCATCATCAATAATAACAACAGATCTTTTGCCTTTGGAAGCTAGCCTACGACTCTTCCTAGAGGTTGAACCAGGTAAAGAACCCTCCTCATTTTTCTCTTTTTCTTCCTTCACATCTTCCTTCACAGGTTCCTTCTTAGCTTCCCCTTCCATGAATTTTCCTCCAGTTCCTTATCAGAATGCCCTTCTGCCTTCTCAGTGGCAGAAGGAACATGCTCATGTTCCTCCTTATTCAATTCCTCCTCCACAACGTTTTCTTCATTTTCTCCTTCATTGGTGCCCTCTTTATTGTCAGAAATCACATCAGATTGTTCAAAAATATTCTCAAGAGCCCCATTTTCATTTAATCTAAGATGCAAGTTATTCAGACACTTAACACCTATTTTGTTATTTGGACCCATGGGATAATTTTGACCTTCATGAGGAACACCTAGCTTCCTAAAGATCCATGTCAACAAACCTCCATATCAAATCACACAACCTTTAGAAATACAGTCATTCAAATGAGAGATCATCAAAGAGGGAAAGTTAATTTTGATGTTATTAGCCATACAGTATATCAACGTAGCATCTCTTAAACTAACCTCACTTCTTTTAGATGTGCGAGGAAAAATGAATCTTCATGCTATATTATATAACAGCTTGTGCATAGGAGACAACACATTGTGGCTAACCTTTCCCCTTTTTTCTTTTTTCCCTAAAAACTTCCAGACAACCTTCTCATCAATCCCAGAAAAAATGATTTTTGAACCAACAATGTATACATCAAATCCAGTGGAAGGAACACCTAACCATCCTCCTAAAATCAGACTATTAAATTCAATTTTGATCCCCTTAACCACACTTGTATAGACGCCATTGTCAAAAGAAAAGTTTGAAACAAACTCACGCATCAATTCGGGATACATTGGGTTACAGCGGTGTTCTGCCATCAAAGATTCCCAAAATTGATTTTGTAAGATTGCGTGAAATTGAGGAAAGAAATTGGATTCATACCATTGCTTGTCAAGTTCGAAACCAAAAATGATCTCTTTGGATAACTCTTCAGCACTGACTGGAACAACAACTTTTGCCCTTTTTGAAGACGATTTCTTTACTGTAGAGTCTCTCTTTCTCTTTATGCTTTCATTCACTCCAGAGGCAACCGGGGTTCCCTGTTGTTCTCTTGAAGAAGACTCAGGTACAGTAATTAGAGGTGTTGGGTGAATGATTTTTAAAGGTTTGGGTTGTTTCATCTTTGGTGTACGGCTCTTAGTTCTCATGGTTATTTGATGAGTTTGTGGAGTGAAATTTTGCAGAAAATTCGGGAAGATGAAGATGAATTGGGATTCAGAGTTGATTGGATTGAGGATGAAGGGTTTAGGGCTTAACTTGTGAGAGTTTATAAAATGAATGTGAGGGGACGTGTGTTTAGGTGTTTCATATTCCTTATTTAATTTATGCATATGGACAACAAGTGTGAAATGGAAATAGACGGATTTAGTGAAGAATTATGATGATTTAACTCCCGCTATTTTAATGAAAATTGCTGGATAAATATATGTAAATATATTTTATGAAAATAAAATAAATGAAAATTTTATGCTACTACAGTCTGATCAAATTAAACATGCAATCATAAGAGCATTCACAGTATATGCTTTCAAATAGTGCGTACCTGATCCTTTCGATAATCGATTTTTCAATCAAGATTTTTGTGGTTGATTGACCTTTTCAATTTTCATTTTGTCTTTAAAGATCACATATGTCACTCACTTCAATGCAACTTGATTATGCCGAGTTCTAATCTCATTTTCTCATGTTGTTCCCTTAGAAGCGTTTTAGTCATGATATCAGCTATTTGCTCGTTAGTGTTTACATGCTTTACAATAATATTTTTATTTTCAACATTATCCTTAAGAAAATAATGCCTAATGTGGATGTGTTTTACTCGTGAATGATGCACTGGATCTTTTGATATGCATATGGCACTGGTATTATCACAACAAATAGGAAAACATTCAAACTTAATACCAAAATCTCTTAGCTGTTTTTTTATCCAAAGCATTTGGGAACAACAAGCTGCTGCTGCTACGTATTCAGCTTCGGCAGTGGATAATGCAACAGTGTTTTGTTTCTTTGAACACCATGACACTAAACATGAGCCAATAAATTGTACCATACCTGACGTACTTTTTCTATTTATAAGATCTCTAAAACCTTTCAAATCATAGCCATCACTTTTAGGATAAAATAGGGTTAAGTCATCTGTTCCCTTCAAATATCTTAGAATTCGTTTCACTGCAGTGAGATGTGATTCTTTAGGATTGGATTGAAATCTAGCACATAAGCCAACACTAAAAGCAATATCGGGTCTACTAGCAGTTAGATACAATAAAGAGCCAATCATGCCTCTAAACATAGTTTGATCAATATTTGTTCCATTTGGGTCTTCATCTAATCTAACATTTGTAGCCATAGGTGTATTGTTGGTTTTAGCATTATTCAAGCCATATTTCTTGAGAAGTTCTTTTATATATTTTTGTTGGTGAATAAAGATGCCATTAGCTGTTTGTTTAATTTGTAACCCAAGGAAGAAGTTTAGTTCTCCCATCATACTCATTTCAAATTCATTACTCATTAGGTTAGCAAATTCTTTACACAACAGTACATTGGTGGCTCCAAAAATAATATCATCAACATATATTTGAACAACTAAAATATCCGAACCTCTATTCTCAAAGAATAAGGTTTTGTCAATTTTGCCTCTTACAAAGTCATTTTCAATCAAAAACTTTGATAGTCTTTCATACCATTGCCTAAGAGCTTGTTTCAAGCCATAAAGAGCTTTATCAAGCTTGTAGACATGATCAAGATAAGAGGTATTTTCAAAGCCAGGGGGTTGTTCAACAAAAACTTCTTCATCAAGAAAGCCATTTAAAAAAGCACATTTCACATCCATTTAATATAATTTAAAGTTCATGAATGCAGCAAAAGAAATTAAGATTCTTATAACCTCTAACCTCGCTACCGGAGCAAATGTTTCGGTATAATCAATACCTTCTTGTTGATTGTATCCTTTGACCACGAGCCTTGCTTTGTTTCTAACAATTATTCCATGCTCATCTAGTTTATTCCGAAATACCCATTTCAAACCGATTACCTTTTTGTGTTTTGGTTTGGGTTCCAAGTGCCATAACTTTGATATTTCCAAGGTTTGGGCACAAATTCTCTTGTGGGAACAGTAGTATGTTCTAGTTCATCAGCTTGATCGTCATTCTGTTCAGCTACTGGATTTGCTTGCAGTTCTGTGGGAACTGCTGGATTAGGAACAGTCTGTTGGTTTTGAAGTACTGGCTGTGCTGATCAAGATCGTTCCTTTCTGCCTCTTCAGGGATCAGCTATTCACCTGCTGTTCCTTGATCTTGCATTTTCATTTCTTCTTCATCATTCTCTAAATTTGCAAGACCTATCTTAAAATTATTTGTATCCTGTTCACTTGACAAAAAGTTAGTTTCATCGAAAATTATGTGAACGGATTCTTCCACGCTCATTGTTCTTTTGTTATAAACTCTGTAAGCCTTACTATGTGATGAGTAGCCAATAAATACTGCTTCATCACTTCTTTCATCAAACTTCCCTATATTTCGTTTTCCATTCACATGAACAAAACATTTGCATCCAAACACACGAAAATAGGAAATATTTGGTTTTACACCTTTAAGCAATTCATAGAGTGTTTTTGATGTGATTGGTCTTATTAATACACGATTCAAAATATAACATGCAGTATTAACAGCTTCGGCCCAAAAATTTCTAGGTAGACCACTAGCAATTAACATGGTTCTTGCCATTTCCTCTAAAGTCCTATTTTTCCTTTCTACTACACCATTTTGTTGTGGTGTTTGTGGTGCCGAAAAATTATGACTTAATCCATGTTCATTGCAATAATTCATGAAACTTGAATTTTTGAATTCTCTTCCATGATCTGACCTTATGTGAATAATTTGATTATTGGTAGATTTTTGTATTTTGTTAGCGAAAGAAACAAACTCATTAAAAGCTTCATCTTTACTAACTAAAAATAAAATCCAAGTAAATCTACTGTAATCATCAACAATAACAAACACATATCTTTTGCCACTACGGCTTTGTGTTCTCATAGGTCCACATAGATCCATATGTAGTAATTCAAGTGGTTTAGTTGGGGTCACTATATTCTTTGATTTAAAAGATGACCTCACTTGTTTTCCTTTTGAACAAGGATCACAAATTTCATCCTTAAGGAATTTTATAGCTGGTAGTCCTCTAACTAGGTCTTTTGATCTTAATGTATTAATCAATGTATAGCTGGCGTGACCTAGACGCTTATGCCAAAGAATTGGGTCGTCTTCTATAACGCTTAGACACGTTAGTTTGGTTTTGGGAACAGTGTCCAGGTCCACTACATAAGTGTTTCCTTTTCTGATTCCCTCAAGAACGATGTATCCTGTGTCATTCCTATAAATAATGCACTTTTCAGAAGTAAAGTTCACAGAGTTACCTTTATCGCAAAATTGAGAAATGCTAAGTAAGTTATGTTTCAAATTCTCGACTAAAAACACATTATCGATAGCATGGGAACATGACTTTCCAACTTTTCCTTTGGCGATTTTCTCACCCTTCATATTGTCACCGAAGGTTACTATTCCCCCATTATAGGCTTCAAGTGAGAGAAATTTAGATTTGTCACCCGTCATGTGCTCGAAACACCCACTTTCGAGATACCATGAGCTGTTCCCCCTCACTTGGACCAAAAAAAAAAAAATTAATGGTTAGTTACAGGAACCCAGACTTTCTTGGGTTCCTTGTCAATTTTGCATGAATCATTTTTCTTAATCTGAATGTTATCGACATAGTTTCTGTTGGAGACAGTGTACTGTTCCTTTTTGGTGCACTGGTCCTTCAGATGACCAGTTCCTCCACAGAAGGAACATAATCTGTCACTAGGAAGATCAACGTAAGCTTTCTTCTTCTTGTTATTCTTAAAGTAATTTAGGGCTTTTGAATTTTTACTTTTGGCATCTTGAATCCATTTGGGAGTAATTTTGATTTTCCCTTTTTCTCTTGAACTTAATTCAAGCTTATCATCATTGTTACGGTTGGATTCTAGATTCAACTTTAAATTTTGAAAATCATTGCACAAATCTTTAGTAAATGCATCATTCAATTCTTTATTCAAGCCTAATAATTTGTATTGCGACAACTCAATATTAAGAATAACATTTTCCTTTTTAATTCTCTCCATATTTTCCTTTAGAATAATGTTTTGATCCAACAAACCGAAAAATCTTTTTTGGACATCGTATCTAAAGGTGTTTATATAGGAGACATGGTCTTTGCGTACCTTGAGTTCCTTTTCTAATTGGAGACACTTAACATTGCAATTTTCAAGTTTAGCTTGTGTCTCCTTTAGCAACTCAATTAATTTATTTTTACTTTTATTGGATGGATGGATAGAAAATGGATTAGAGATATGTACCTGCTTCCTTATGGGTTCCTTCTCCTTGCTTTCATGCGTAGCCATGAGACATAGGTTTGTTGTCTCTTCTTCTTCGGGAACAATCGGTTGTTCCCAAATGTAATTCATGCGTCATTGGGGAACCAGCCAGCTCCTCTAGATTAAACTTTGTAAAATCTTTGGACTCTTGTATAGCAGTAACCTTGGCCCTCCAACGCTCATCTTGAGGAAGGCTCCTAAGGATCTTCCTTACTTGTTCATCGGTGGGAATTATTCTTCCAAGAGAGACAAGTTCGTTTGTTATGTTGGTGAACCTTGTGAACATCTCTTGGATGCTTTCCCTTGGTTCCATAACAAATCTTTCATATTTAGACATTAGCAAATCAATTTTGGAACGTTTGACTTCACTTGTTCCCTCATGGGTAACAGCTAGCAGGTCCCAAATCTGCTTGGCAGATTTGCACCCCATTATACGATTGTGTTCATTTGGTCCAAGACCACAGTGAAGCAATTTTATTGCAAGAGCGTTTAATTCCATCTTCTTTTTCATATTCGATTATTAGTTTGGGAACTACTTCATTGTCGGAGTTAGTAATGGTTACCTCAAAATATCCAATTTCGATGACTCTCCAAACTTGATAATTTTCTGCCTTGATGAAGATTTCGATCCTATTCTTCCATTATGTATAGAATTTTCCATCGAACATGGGCGGTCTTTTAGTAGAATACCCTTCTTCCATTCGCTCGTTCATAATTGACATTTTCGGGAACACCAGGATTTTGCCCTCAGGGTTTCTTGATCTACTGGGAACAGGGCTCTGATACCAATTGTAGACTCAATTAGGAACGAGAACAACAACAAGAGGGTGGGGTGAATTGTTGTTGTTATTAATTCAAGCGTTCTTACCCTGTTTTTGCGGAATTGAATTAATATAAATAAAGCTTGAACTTAGAGCAAAATAATAAAAGAGACAAACGATTTTTATGTGGAAACCTTCTGGGCCTAAACAGAAGGAAAAACCACGACCCTTCGGTGTAGAAATGCAAATAGATGATCGAATGCAACAAGAGGGGGGGTGAATTGTTGTGTATTGAGTTTAAGATTTTTGCCTCTAAGTTTTGCGAAATTATAATAAAATAAAACTTAAACTTAAAATAAAAAAGATAAAAGGAGACAAAGATTTTACGTGGAAACCTTCTTTGCCTAATAAGAAGGAAAAACCACGACCCCCCGGGATTTCAAAATGCTCACTATGTTTTAGGCAATCAATTACAATCACATAAAACAATTTGCTTCACTTGAAGCTTCTCTACTCTAGGCCTACTTCTCTTTCTCTTCTCTTTCTCCTTCTCTTTCTCTTCTCACGCTTCTCTTGAAGCTTCTCTATTCCCCTAGACTTCCCTTAAGTCTAGTTACAACAAAACACACAAATACCCTTACAAGGCCGAATTCTCAAGAAGATAAAAATTAAATAATTACTTTAAGAAAAATATAATAAATTAATTGGCATTGGAAAACTGAAAATATTTTTCTTAATTGATCTCCCTTAATGGACACTCTCGGATGATATCACGGTTTGAGCAAAGTTCCTCCTATTTGTAGTGGGAACAGCCAGCAGTTACCTTAGACACACCTACCACTATCCTCCACGTTCTCTAAAGAAAAAGATAGTGGTCTTGCCAAAAAATAAATGTCCGGCTTGCTCAAAGAAGAAAACGGTTCCTCAAGCTAAAAATAGCATAGGAATTAAAACACAAGTACCTAAATAATAGGAGATCTCAATCTTAAAAAGAATAAGTCTTAGGCTATTTTTAGATAACCTAAAAATAGTTTTGCCAACCAATTTATTAATTAATTAAGCAATTAATTTAATTTTTAACCGTTACATCAACTTAAAAACAGAAAATAATTAATTCGCAATTTTCCAGCCGATGTTTTTCTCCAGACCTGCGACGTGGGAACAGTGCACAGTCTCCATCTACAACTTCAGTCAGACTCTCAGCTTTGGGAACAGTAGACCGTCTGTCTACCTTTAACGTCCTAAGCACTTATCTAACTTCTTGGATATTCTGAGACACCTACAACTTCCACGAACCAAGTTATAGGCTTCATCAACGATTTCAACAAAATTGGATATTCACCTACAAAACAATCTCTAAAACATGTTTGTTTATTTAAAAGTGAAGTCATCATCAAAACTTAAGAGACCAACAAATTCCCTCTTTTTGATGAAGACAAACTTATAAACAAACTTAAGTAAAATAGAGTAAAACAAAATTTTAGAGCATACTAGAGATTAAAGCAACTCTAAATAACTTAGCAAATCAACTCGTTACAATATAATTTACCAAGCATGCATAAAACAATTTACTCTATATTTAAAAACATAATTTCAAATATGTTTTCAAATAATTTTCCAAAAACAGTTAAATTAAATTAACAGATCCAAATTAACACACCAATCCATAAGTATTATAAAAAAGTAACAGCTTTAAAGAAAACACGCTTTGAAGAAAACAAATTCAGAACAACACTTAATCAATAAACTTAACAACACAGATGATATGCCAACACTTAATTAATAAACTTAACAACACAGATGATATGCCATAGATGATTATGCACATTAACTTCCATTATTGTAGCAATATAAATCAATAAAGATATGGAGACTGTGTATTCACAGCTGCTTTTAAGTTTGTGCATTCTCTTCCCCCTTTTGTCATCAATCAAAAAGAATTCGGAGTATCAAACCACAACACAAACCATATAGATTTGTCATAGAGGAAAACAAGAAACAGTAAACAAAAGCATGCACCATAAATATCAGTCCAAATATGCATATAGTTAATCATCACAGACCACAAATAAAAACAAGAAAGAAAATGTAGCAGTTGTTCAACAAAACATATACAATTTTGTACCCCATATGGTACAAAACCAAAAGTGAAATTGTTTGATAAATGTTAGAGCCAACAAATCATTAAAAACATGGGAAGAGGAATCAGGGAGCAGTCTCTTCTTCATCTATGTATTTGGTCTGCACTTCAACAGTATCCAACTTTGCACCAAGACGGTTCTCCATCAGGGTAAGTAGATCAACGATTGTAGCAAGTGAGACTCGAATTTCATTTTGAAAAGCATTAAATTGAGACTGTAGGTCAAGCAGCTTGGAGAGTATGAAGTTTGAAGAAGCTGCAGGAATAGAATCAGGATTAGCACAACCAGTACCTGGTGAAGACTGAAATGGTGGTGGTGTATAGTGAATAGGTGATTGAGGTGGTGATGGATTTTGATGTGGTGGTGGAGTGGTTGGATTTGGAGAAGGAGGTTTGTTAGATGTAGACTCAGGTATGGTGTCAGATGTGGTTTCCTCAACCATAGTAGCCTTGCGTTTCGAAGCTAACCTCCTACTCTTCCTCTGAATTGACTTAGACTTTTTTCTCATTGCTATCACTATCTCTTCATCACTTGAATCACTGAAGAGATTGTGATGAACAATATCTTCCAAGGCTTCCTCTTGTTCTCCTGGTTCCCCCTTACTTGCTTCTCCACCCTGTTCCCCTTTTTCTCCTTTTTCTATGTTGTAAGTGGGAACAGGTTCTTGCTCCTTCTTCTCTTTTTCCTCCTTCCTTGATTTCTCCTTTTCCTCTTTTTCCTCCTCAACCCCTTCCTCTTCTGATTCGATTTCAACAACCTCCTCTAAATCATGCATTAACATCCCCTCATCATTTAGTTTTAGGTGCAAATTTTGTAAACATTTAGCATCTATTTTCATGTTAGGACCCATTGGGAACTCCAAACCTTCCAAAGATACATCAAATTTTCTAAAAACCCAAGTCAATAGTCCTCCATAACCAACAAAACTTTTCTTTTCAATGCAATCAGATAAATGAGAGATCATCAACGATGGAAAATTTATCTTAATTTGATTTGCCATGCAGTAAATTAAGGTGGCATCACGCAAACTCACTTCACTGCGTTTAGAATATCTTGGTAATATGAATCTGCGTGCAACATTATACAGTAATTTATGCAGAGGAGACAAAACGTTGTGACTAATCTTTCCCTTCTTTTGATCTACCCCTAAAAATTTCAGTATTGTTCGTTCATTAATGCCAGAGAATGCTATCTTCGACCCAACATAATAAGTATCAAATCCAACATTAGGAACATTTAACCATTCCCCCAATGTAGCACTATTAAATTCTATTTTCACATTCTTAACAGTACTAGAACACATCCCACAATCATTAGAGAAATATAAAATAAATTCTCGCTTAAGGTTTGAAAAAATTGAGTTGCAACTAAAATTGGACATCAATACCTCCCATTCTTGATTTTGTAAAATGTCATGCAGTTGAGGAAAATGAGTAGAATCATACCAGTACTTATCTAACCCGAACCCTACTGACATCTCTTTTGATACTTCTTTAGCACTGTTAGGATCAGCATGCTTCGAATGCTTGGCTATCCTAGAAGATGAACCACCTTTGGAGTGGGGATTTGGCGTTTGGTACCGGCATGCTCAGTGGAGGGTTTAGGTTTTTCTTTTGTAGTTTCAGCAGTAGAGGATGGTGCAGCATCAAGTAAAGGTGGAGGATGAATCACGCTGAGAGGTTGTGGTTGTGAATTTTCACCGCATTTTGGGGTTTTCTTGCTGGATTTTGAGGATCTTGGGGTTTTCATTTTGATTTTGAAAAGTTTTGAGAGGAAAGGTAGATGACGGTTGCTTGAGGAAGATGAGAAAGCGTGAGTATTGTGATGTAAGAGAAGGGTTTAATAAAGGGTTGAAATGACGGTTACCCAAAGGTCCAATCCTTTAAATGCTTTAATCATTACATTTGAAATCAAGAATTGATGAAGAGTTGGGACGTATCTAAATAAACCAATTCCCATTATTTTGATTTAAGTTGACCATATATTAGAAAGAAAATATGAAAGAAATGAATGATGTTATTATATTATTTTGTATTATATTATATTAAGAAAAATAACGAACATACACTGCTTTGGTCTGATCAAATTAAAACATGCAATCAAGAAAACATTCATAGTACGTACTTTATTAACTGTATACCTGATCCCTTCAATAATTGATTTTCAATCAAGATTTTGTGGTTGATTTCACCTTTTCAATTTCATGATGCTTCATGGATGATGCATATATGGGATGAACGTTCCAAGAACACGAAGAACTCTTCCAAGAATCAATGTCAAAACCTCAAACCGGACTCAATGACACAGGCACATACACCTTCTATTCTGAACAACGAACAAGAAGGCTGGCCAGAACAACTCCAAGAAGTGGTCCTTTGGCCGTGGATAGAGACAAATAACCCGCACTGGATTGATTGGCCTCTTCCTCACACTCAAATTAAAAGACACTCTTTCAATGTTTGTGGAATTAACCCGGAAACTCACTTTGCTTTCACTCATAAAGGACTCTCACGGAACAGCAATTGAACAACAATTACTTGAGAAATTTTTGTATTGATTAATCTGAACTGAACTATTACAAGGGATTAGGCCTCTTATTTATAGAGCTATGAGACCTTCTACAAGAGCTAAGCCTAAGCCAAACCATAATAACGGCTAAAAAGTAACACGTGGCTATTATGTACACGTTTTAAACAACAAAAATCAGAAAATTGAATGTTAAGTATTCTTCCATCTCTTCCGCTCTGATCTGTCTGACAGGGGACCTTCAGCTCCCTTTCTTGGTGTCTTACTGTGATCGTTAGGAGGCACTTAAGGTGTTGATGGAAAGGTCCATGTATAGAGATTCCAAAACTACCCTTGGTGTATCCTAGGATGCTCAGGTTGACTCCGTGGATTAGCTCGAAGGTTTGCTGTTCAGCAGGTGATGGCTGGCAGTATTCTGGATCAGCCATTATCATATATCAGGCGAACACATGACCTTGGAGCTAATCTTGTGGGCTCTATGAGGACTCTCCGTGCTAACTCTGAGTCTTAGCTTTTTCTTCCATGTCCAAAGATGCCATCCCTTGAGTTTCCATGTTGATACGTGCACGAGACCAGGCGTTCTATTGTGCGCAAGGTAGGCTGGTCGTCAGATGGCTGCCCTGTTGTCTGCTGACCAGAATGCATGTCTTTGTCTGGCTTGAGTGTTGCTGTGAGGTTCCTCATTGATTCCTCTTGGCTTTGCCATGCTTGGATACTCATGTTTGGTCTAGCTTGGGACTGTCCTTCCTTAATTGTCACGTCCAAATCAGCAAGGTCATCGGGTAAGTTAGTGAGCATCCAATCAGTAGGTTGCTCAGCCATGTATCCTCCTTGGTTTGTCTTGGCTTGGCTTATCTTGACTTGTGGGCTATCCATATTTGGATCAATGGAGAATTCTTGCTTTCAAATTTAGTGGAGCTTGATCATACCAAGTTCCAATCTCATCTTTTCATATTGTTCCCTCGGAAGCGGTTTGGTCAAGATATCTACGACTTGTTCATTAGTGTTAACATGCTTTACAACAATATTTTTATTTTCAACATTATCTTTAAGAAAATGATGCCTAATGTGGATGTGTTTTACTCGTGAATGATGCACTGGATCTTTAGATATACATATGGCACTGGTACTATCACAATAAATAGAAACACATTCAAATTTAATACCAAAATCTCTTAGCTGCTGTTTTAGCCAAAGCATTTGGGAACAGCAAGTTGCTGCTGCTACGTATTCAGCTTCGGCTGTGGATAATGCAACAGTGTTTTGTTTCTTGGAATTCCATGAAACTAAACATGAGCCAAGAAATTGTACCATACCTGATGTACTTTTTCTATTAACTAGATCACCTGTATAATCTGCATCACTAAAACCTTTCAGATCATAGACATCACTTTTAGGATAATATAAGGACAAGTCATCTGTTCCCTTCAAGTATCTCAGAATTCTTTTTACTGCTGTAAAATGTGATTCTTTAGGGTTCGATTGAAATCTAGCACATAAACCGACACTAAAAGAGATATCATGTCTACTAGCTGTTAGATATAATAAAGAACCAATCATGCCTCGATACATTGTTTGATCTACATTAATCCAATTTAAGTCTTCATCTAATCTAACATTTGTAGCCATGGGTGTGTGGTTTGTCTTAGCGTTGTCTAGTCCATACTTCTTAAGAAGTTCTTTTATGTATTTTTGTTGATGGATAAAAATATCATTTTCAGTTTGTTTAATTTGTAAACCAAGGAAGAAATTTAGTTCTCCCATCATGCTCATTTCAAATTCTGTGCCCATAAGATTGACGAATTCTTTACATAACAAGTCATTAGTAGCACCAAAAATAATATCATCAACATAAATTTGAACAACCAAAATATCATAACCTTTATTCTTAAAGAATAAGGTTTTGTCAATTTTTCCTCTAATAAAGTTATTTTGTATCAAAAACTTTGACAGTCTTTCATACCATTGCCTAGGAGCTTGCTTTAAGCCATATAAAGCTTTATCAAGCTTGCAGACATGATCAGGACAAGAGGTGTTTTCAAAACCTGGGGGTTGTTCAACAAAAACTTCTTCATCAAGAAAGCCATTTAAAAAAGCACATTTCACATCCATTTGATATAATTTAAAGTTCATAAATGCAGCAAAAGAAATTAAAATTCTAATAGCCTCTAACCTTGCTACCGGAGCAAAAGTTTCGGTGTAATCAATACCTTCTTGTTGGTTGTACCCTTTGACCACGAGCCTTGCTTTGTTTCTTACAATTATTCCGTGCTCATCTAGTTTGTTCCGAAATACCCATTTTAAACCAATTACCTTTTTGTGCTTTGATTTGGGTTCCAAGTGCCATACTTTGTTTCTTTCGAATTCATTCAACTCATCTTGCATAGCAACTATCCATTCAGAATCTTTTAGAGACTCCTCGTGGTTTTTAGGTTCAAGTGATGATAGGAAAGCAAAGTGTGCACAAAAGTTTCTGATTTGGGATCTGGTTTGCGTTCCCTTATTTCATATCACTAATAATCAAATCAAGAGGGTGATAACTTTGATATTTCCAAGGCTTAGGCACAAATTCTCTTGTGGGAACAGAAGCATGTTCTGTTTCATCTGCTTGATTATTGTTTTGTTCAGCTTCTTGATCTGCTTGCTCGTCTGTGGGAACAGCTGGATTGGAGACAGTCTTCTGTTCCTGAAATACTGTCTGTTCCTGATTATTATCGTTCCTTTCTGCCTCTTCTGGGATCAGCTGTTCACCTGCTGTTCCTTCATCATCGTCTT
Source organism: Amaranthus tricolor (assembly GCF_026212465.1). Lineage (NCBI taxonomy): Eukaryota > Viridiplantae > Streptophyta > Magnoliopsida > Caryophyllales > Amaranthaceae > Amaranthus > Amaranthus tricolor. The sequence goes on from NC_080063.1 coordinate 4,025,163, forward strand.
CTAGATGAGCAAGACCTATTTTCACATGGTTGTTTTCCTTTATCACAAAATTGAGAAATACTTAGCAGATTGTGTTTTAAATTCTCGACTAAAAATACATTGTCAATGGCATGGGAACATGACCTTCCAACCTTTCCGTTGGCGATTATCTCACCATTCATATTGTCACCAAAGGTTACTGTTCCCCCATCATAGGCTTCAAGTGAGAGAAATCTAGATTTGTCACCCGTCATGTGCTTGGAACACCCACTGTCGAGATACCATGAGTTGCTCCCCCTCACTTGAACCTGCAAAGCAAATTAATGGTTAGGTTCAGGAACGCAGTCATCCTTGGGTTCCCTGTCGATAATACTTGAATCACATTTCTTAATCTATATGCGTTCGACATAATTTTTATTTGCTTTGGTATGCTGTTCCCTTTTTACACATTGATTTTTCAGGTGTATAGTTTTGCCACAAAAGGAACAGACTTTACTACTAGGGAGATCTACGTAGACTTTTTTCTTCTGATTATTCTTAACGTAACCTAGGCCTTCTTTACTCTTTGTTTTAGCATTCAGAATCCATTTGGGAACTTCATTGATTTTCCCTTCTCCTTTTAAGTTCAATTTAATTTTCAGATTTTCATTTTCTTTTTTACAGGATTCTAATTTTAAGTTCAACTTTTGAAATTCAGTGCTAAACATATAAGTGGATACATCATTTACGTCTCTTCTTAATCCTAGTAATTTATATTGATTTATTTCAACATTAAGAATAATAAATTCCTGCTTCATTTTTTCAATAGTTTCTTTCAAAATAACATTCTGATCCAGCAGGTTAAAAAATCTTCTTTGCACATCGATCCTAAATGAATTTAAGTAGGAAACATGATCTTTACTTGAGTTGAGGTCTTTCTTAATTTGGAGACACTTAGTGTTCTGTTTATCTAATTTCTCTTGTGTCTCCAAGAGCAACTTAAATAATTTATTCTTACTGAATTTAACCAGGTATTTAGGAAATGAGCTAGAAGACATTACCTCTTTTTCTTTGGACTCTTCATCCTTGCTGTGATGAGATACCATGAGGCACAGATTTGCTGTTTCTTCTTCCACTGGAGCTTCTGTTTCAGCCTCGCTTTCAATATCACCCCAAGCTGCAATCATTGCCTTTCAAAAGTCTGTTTTAAAGTTCCCTTTCCTAGGTTGTCTTCCAGCTTCTCTTGCCTTTCCCTTGCCCTTGTCATTCTTCCATTGAGGGCAATCCTTGATGAAGTGGTCAGTGTTTCCACATTTGTGGCATTCAAAATTTGTCTTCGTGTTAGAAGTTCCTCTTTCTTTGTTATGTCTTTGATTACCATATCTGCTATTTCTGAAGAATTTTTTGAATTTTCTTGCTAACATAGCAGTCTCCTCCTCATCAGTTTTTGATTCTTCATGATCATTTGCCGCTAGAGCCAAGCCTTTATTTCGGGTACTGTCAGCTGTTCCCAAATGCAACTCGTGAGTCATGAGGGAACCAGCCAGCTCTTCCAAATTAAACTTGGTGAAATCTTTTGATTCCTAGATGGCTGTGACCTTAGCTCTCCAGCGTTCGTCTTGAGGGAGACTTCTAAGTACTTTCCTGACTTGTTCATCAACGGGAATGATCTTACCAAGAGAGACTAATTCGTTCGTGATATTTGTGAACCTGGTGAATATCTCTTGAATGTTCTCCCTAGGTTCCATGACGAACCTTTCATATCTGGACATTAGTAGATCAATCTTGGAGCGCTTCACTTCACTGGTGCCTTCATGGGTAACTTCCAGCAGGTCCCAAATCTGCTTTGCCGTTTTACAACCCATGATACGATTATGTTCATTTGGCCCGAGACCACAGTGAAGTAGCTTGATCGCCAGAGCGTTCATCTCCATCTTTTGAAAGTCTTCCTTTTAATATTCAGTGATTGGTTTTGCAATTGATTCATTATTGGAGTTGATGGTCGTCACCTCGAAATCTCCTATTTCAATTACTCTCCATACTTGGTAATTTACATCGAACATGGGTGGCCTTTGCGTAGAGTACCCTTTTTCCATGCGCTCGTTCATCTTCAACATCTTGCCAGGGAACAGGATACTGCTCTCAGGGTTTCCTGATTAAATGAGGAACACTGTTCTAATACCAATTGTAGAAATGCAAATAGATGATCGAATGCAACAAGAGGGGGGGGGGGGGTGAATTGTTGTGTATTGAGTTTAAGATTTTTGCCTCTAATTTTTGCGGAATTATAATAAAATAAAACTTAAACTTAAAATGAAAAAGATAAAAGTAGACAAAGATTTTACGTGGAAACCTTCTTGGCCTAATAAGAAGGAAAAACCACGACCCCCCGGGATTTCAAAATTCTCACTATGTTTTAGGCAATCAATTACAATCACATAAAACAATTTGCTTCAGTTGAAGCTTCTCTACTCTAGGCCTACTTCTCTTTCTCTTCTCTTTCTCCTTCTCTTTCTCTTCTCACGCTTCTCTTGAAGCTTCCCTATTCCCCTAGACTTGCTTTAAGTCTAGTTACAACAAAACACACAAATACCCTTACAAGGCCAAATTCTCAAGAGGATAAAAATTAAATAATTACTTTAAGAAAAATATAATAAATTAATTGGCATTGAAAAACTGAAAATATTTTTCTTAATTGATCTCCCTTAATGGACATTCTCGGATGATATCACGGTTTGAGCAAAGTTCCTCCTATTTATAGTGGGAACAACCAGCAGTTACCTTAGACACACCTACCACTATCCTCCACGTTCTAAAAAGAAAAAGATAGTGGTCTTGCCAAAAAAAATTTCCGGCTGTCATTTACTCAAAGAAGAAAACGGTTCCTCAAGCTAAAAATAGTATAGGAATTAAAACACAAGATCCTAAATAATAGGAGATCTCAATCTTAAAAAAAATAAGTCTTAGGCTATTTTTAGATAACCTAAAAATAGTTTTGCCAACCAATTTATTAATTAATTAAGCAATTAATTTAATTTTTAACCGTTACATCAACTTAAAAACAGAAAATAATTAATTCGCAATTTTCCAGCCGATGTTTTTCTCCAGACCTGCGACGTGGGAACAGTGTACTGTCTCCATCTACAACTTCAGTCAGATTGTCAGCTTTGGGAACAGTAGACCGTCTGTCTACCTTTAACGTCCTAAGAACTTATCTAACTTCTTGGATATTCTGAGACACCTACAACTTCCACGAACCAAGTTATAGGCTTCATCAACGATTTCAACAAAATCGGATATTCACCTGCAAAAAAATCTCTAAAACATGTTTGTTTATTTAAAAGTGAAGTCATCATCAAAACTTAAGAGGCCAACACTCGGGATTTCTAAATACTCCACTATGTTTAAGGCAATTAGTTACAATTATAATAAACACCTTACTTCACTCGAAGCGAATCAACTAGGCCAACTCTTCTCTCTCAAATTGCTTTACTCAAAGCAACAAACTTAGCTTCACTAAAAGCTAAACTCCACACTAGCTTCACTCAAAGCTATTTAATTCCCCCTTAGACTCACCCGAGTCTAATTACAAGTTCTCTCAAAAACCCTTAGAAAAAGGATAAAAATCTTAAAAATAAAATCAATGAGTTGCTCAAGAAAATATTATGAGTTAATTGGCAACTTTCAAAACAAAATATTTCTTGTGCATTTCCAAAAATAATCACATGAAAATAACAAAGTTCACGCGTTAGATACTTAGGAACAGCCGAATTCACTAGCTATTTATAAAAAAAAATCTCTAAGAGAATGGAATAATTCTATCCATTATTCCTTTATCAAAAAGATCATGGGACTAA
>NC_080063.1:4033977-4118977 GCF_026212465.1 Amaranthus tricolor
TCTACAAGGGGGCTGCATACAAACTCACTTATGGAGACCACATCCACCCCATGGCTGATCCAACTCACTAGCCTTCACTAGATGTGCCAGAAATTGCACCACCCCAAGGGAAAAGAAATGCCAGACCACCTAAGTAAATGAGAAGAGCTGCTCATGAAGCAAAAAAAGGAAAGAGGCATAAGAATAACAAATGCAGCCTATGCAAAGAACTAGGCCACAATGCAGTGACATGCAAGGCTAAAAAAGGCATCATTAAAGAAGGCAACACATGCAGCTTCCTCTTCACAGCAAGGCAACACAAGGGGGAAGAGAAAGGCTGCTACTTAGTATTGTTTGGTGTCATTTTTTTGGTGAACAAAGTTTATTGTCAAGTTGTTTATAAACAAAATGTTAACTACTTGGTTTCTTTAAAACTTCTTTTGTTTATCATAATTCCAACGGCTAAATTTTTTTTAAAATGGTATTTGACGCAAATAAAAAAAAGTAAATGGTACATGGTGAATTATTAATTTACCACAAACGGCACACTGACGGCAGTTGTCATTAATGGTATTCTGTGCTAACGGACAAAAACTCAATGGTATATGGTGAATTAGAACATTTTGTGTGGTATATGGGGAATTTCGAAGAAACTCAATGGTATATCATGAAATATCCGTTAAATAATACTTCCTCGCTACATTTTTTATTTTTGACAATTTCATATTACTTGCTAAATTTTTATTTTTAGCAATAAAACGACAATTTAAAGTTCTACCTACCCCTATTTTTATCATACTCTATACATCATTAATTTTTATACCTGCTATTATTTAATCTTTATCTATTCCCAACTAAAATTAATATTCCCTTCATATTTATTTCTCCCATTAAAAACCCACCTAATCTCCCATTAAACCCACCATCCCAATTCACACATTCTCCCATTTAAGCCCACCTTCCCAACTCCCTCACACAAATGGTGAGATTGTTTTGATCCGTCAGATGCAAAATATGTTGATCCCCACCGTTCATTTTAAAACCTTAATTTAACACCCCTTATATAAACCCACCCCCACCCTAATCCAAACCCTAATTAGTCGTCAATCCCCCAACTCTCTCTCATACAATAATCTGAACAAATCTATCGAAATGGTGATTTTGGTTTTTTATTCTTTAATTCCAATAGTTCATGAAATGGGGATTTGATTTTCTTTGGTTTTTTTTATTTGATTTTGCATTAGATTTGGGTTTTTCGAGTTGATCCTGTTGGTTCTGGTATAGTCTTTATACTCTTTGCTTTGATCTATTTCGGTTTAATCATCATCTGGTATAGTCTTTTTACTCTTGGTTCTGATTTAGTTTGAGTTCCTCTACATGGGATCTGGGTTTTATTTTGTAAGATTATCATGTTTTGTATTTTCCGATCTATTCTATTGTAGTTTTATGTTATGTTGTTTTGATCTGATTTTGATTTTGATTATCCCTTTGATTTGGTTTTAATCCGATAATCATGATCTGATTTTACTACTTCGTCTGATCTGTTTTCCAATTATGATAATCTTGCATGTTGTTTTGATGTTGATTATTTTCTGATTTTGATATGCTCTGTTGTAGTTTTATGTTATGTTGTTTTGATTTGATTTTGATTTTGATGATGTTCTTATTTTGATTATCCTTTTGATTTGCCATTAATCCGATTATCATGATCTTATTTTGATTATTTTCTGACCTATTTTCCATTTATGATAATCTTGCATGTCATTTTGTTTATTGATTATGTTCTGATTTTTACTATCCTTTTGAGGCTTGCATGTTGTTAAGTTTGTTTATTGATTTTGATCTGTTTTGTTGTAGTTTTATGTTATGTTACACTCATGTAAATGTTTTTGTTTTGATCTGATTTGATTATCTTGCACTTATGTAACTGGTTCTGTTTTTAGTATTGATTTAGGTTCTATGTAGTTCTGATTTTAGTATATTACTTCCTCTGTTCTGTTTTTGTTGCTACATAAGATTACGTTGCTTGGTTGCCTTTGGAGATGGACACAAAGGAAAAATCCCTCCACTCATTAACTGATGTCCAAAGAGAATGTATCAAATATGACAATATCTTTGGTTCGTGGTATGATCATTATTATCTGAATTGTGGGAATTAACTTCTCTTGATAATCCTAAACAAGAACCCCCACCTTGGTACTACGGTTTACCAGATGAGGAGGATTATGCATTATTTGAGAAGGTGAAACCTAAACCAAAGCGACCACGCAAGACGACAATTCCTGGTCTTCACACATGAGCATTCTAACTTTTACTTAATTATTTATGATGATATTTATGCTGATGAAAAATGTTGTCTTGTTGGCTATGCTATGTATTGTGTCCCATACTTATCTGCTTTCTCAATGATGATTGTTATTTGTCTGATGAAATGTGTATATTGTAATGTGTTTCATTGCCACCTTAGATTACTTGACATCAGCATGAGATATTAACATATTTATAACTTTCTATCTGATGTTGTTTCATTGCCACACCAATTTCTTGGTATGAGGCTGAAACTTAATAAAGTTACTGATTTGGCAATGGTTACTGTGTTTTGTCTCAATGTTGTTTCAAGCACTAAGAAAAGGCTGAAATACTTACATTTGTACAATTTCAAATGATGTTAAACCTTAAATCTGAGAGTTAAATAAACGTACACAAGTGAAACTTGAATTGATGAATGATGTTTAACTTGATTAGATTTTTGTGTGAAATAACCACCTCAATGACTAAATGGAGAGGTGTGCATAAGTTGATGGTTACAAAATGTTGTCTTAAATGTGCTTTCCTTTACAAAATGTTGATCCATGTCTATAGAATATTGTAATGATTTACAAAATGTCTACTTAACTAAAGTTAGACAACCCTTGTGATCCAAAAATATAAGGGTGTTAATCCATTTCTACATATTGATAATTAATTTCAATCTTCTTGTGGAAGATCATTGAGATTAATAATACCATGAGATAAAAATTGACGTGCTGCATCTATAAGTTCTGGAGGAACTTCTAATTGTCTTGGCAACATACCAACCTGTCCAATCTTTGTTTTCCAATGTGTGGATTCTTGTAATTATTACCACCTCTAGCTTTCAACACCTCTAGCATGCATAGATGATATTATATCCACCTGTAGTTCAAAAGTTTTGGTTTAAAAGTGTCATATGCATCATTGACCGCCTTGATCAAGTCGTTGAGATCTTTCGGAAATGACTTGAATTGAATTGATTGTAGTGCACTAAACAAACCCAAATCTAAGATGTTCATATCTGGACTGGATGCCGGTTGACAAACTAGTCTTATGTTAAGTCCATCTTTGTTAGCTTCTTCATTGAATGATTGATCATTTGTTAAAATATGTGGCTTCGCATTATCTTGTTGAATCCAAATATCTTTGACTCCATTTGCTGGCCATTTCAATCTGATTGCTGGTAGATATTCATTGATTAGTTTATCTCGAATGACATCTCGTGTAACTTTTGTTATTGCACTTAGCTGTGGTGTAAGTGTTGGTCTGTGTTCTGACCTTCTTATTTGCATAATAAGTCTATGTGAATGGTAAAATTCCTATTTTTCCATCCCACAACACTTCTACATTAATACTAATTTGAGTTTTTGCAATAGCTGCTATAAATATTACTTACCTATGAAATTTTTGTTTTACACGCACCTGAATGGTTCTTCCTCTTCCCGAGGGAATAAATAGTACCTTTGTGTTTCCCTATTCATGTAGAACCATTGTTCATCGATGTGTACAACATTATACATCAAATTGAACTTTGGTGGGTTGTTTATAGTATGTGGTATTATTTGGGATAGAATAAAGTTGAGTCTTCTTCTTTTGTGGTCATGAGAAAGTTTTGGTTTAATTGAATTTGTATGTGCTCTAATATTCCAGATTTCATCATTCTATAAACTTGTGAATGCTCAATGCCCAATGCACTTACCATTGCTCTAATTGTGGTTCTCTTTTCAATTGGAACAGCATTAAGCGGAGTCATGTTAAAGACTTGGTTTTGTACCAACTCTTCCTCTTTTTCAACTATTTACATCAACTAAAATGCTATTTTGCATTACTATTTTGGCTGATTCCCAAAGCCTTGCTACTGTCCACCTAGATGTGTTATGTTGCAATGCAATTGTTTCGATTGTAGCCCATGGCAAATGTCTATCTGGTTCTTTAGACAAACAAGTTAATTGTTGTACAATTAACTTTCTGGTCTGTGTTGGCAATTCCTCTTGTGACCTATTGATTGTTGTGTTGAAGTTTGTTGTTGGTTTGGTTGTGCTACTGTTTTCTTCTGTGAGATTGATTGACTTTGGCTAATGGTATCCTCTAAAGTCAAACTGACCTGTATGTTTCCATAATTTTCACTTGTGTACTCCTTATAAATGTCAAATTCAGAATCTATACCTCAGTATCAGGATTAATGACTTCATCTTCTTGACCTTGAACTTCATCCATCTCACCCCCTCCCCCCAAAAAAAAACTGTTGTTGTGGTTTTGTTGGTTTTGTAAAATTGATGAAAGAAATTGGATTGGATCCAAATTCTTATAAACAATTTAGAAGTGGAGAAAATATAGCAAAAGAAGGCAATGAATTGAAGAAATGAAGTACAATACCTCTATATATGGACATTTTGATGTACAGTGTTGTAATTTTATTATTGACTTTTGGTGAAATTTTATAAAGTTAGTGGGAAAATCTTATGTTTTGGTGGGAAATTCAATGTGAAATCAAATAGATTTTCCTTTTTATAACCTAAAATCAGATTTTCCTTTTTGTGATCCAAAATCAGATTGTAACAAAAGCTATTTTCCTTTTTCCTTCTTCAATTAACAATAATAAAATACTATAGGCTATAAAGCAAAGCAGCAGCTACATTGTAGCTCAGCCAACTTTTTTTAAGAAATATGCCAATGCAATATGTAGCAACAATTACAGAATAGAGGAAGTAATAAAATCATTGACCCGTTGGATCTATCATAACTTGTCTCTAACCCGGTAAGAGCGACCCATATGAAAATACTCAATCGAAAGGGAATATAATGTTGGTATGAATTTTTAGTCTTAGAGAATAGTACTACATATTCAGTGTTCTCAACATTTAGACTATGTTTTTTACTCAGTTACTTTTTTTAACATGGTATCAGAGCCAACGTCATAAAAAAGCTACGAGTTTAAATCCCAACTACTAATTAAATTTAAGTAGAATATTTCGAGTTGGTATTAGAATAGTTTGTTCTGCATGCATACTATATATTACATATTCTGAAATCTCAACCACTGAATTAATTGATCTTTTGATGAATTGATTTCTTGACATTTAGTGAGTTTATTGCTATTTGTTTTGAGAAATCACACCGAAGTTGTTTGTCACTACAAAAAATTTAACTTTTCGTGACATTGGATTTAATGACATTAAAAAAATGCCACTAATTTGTATTTTTAGTGTAATAAATATTGGTTTTTAATTTAAGTTCTATAAAGTGATTTAGCGACACTTTATTTGGTCATTACTGGCATATGTAATTATTACTATAGTCTATAGTTAGTGGTATTTACGAGAATTATTACTATATCCTATGTCACAAAAAGTTATAATGTGATTAATTATTATGCTGCTAAAGGATCTAATAAATGTTACTAAATCCTCTATATATGCTATTAGAAATTTAAAGTTGCGATATTTAAGTTAAATGTCGCTAAATATATCCAGCTAGTATATTTAACTTTGTGTAAGAGTTATGAAACTCCAACTACTTTTTCATTGCTTGTGAAAATTCAATTTTAGTCGAGTAATTTTAATCTTCACACTAACAAAATTTATATATTTTAAAAACCAACAATATCTTACCAACTTACTTAAAACAATTATAAATTAAACGATTATAACAAATTTAACTTTAGTCCCTCTATTTATGATCGAAAATCCACTACTATAACTACAGTTCAACAATGGGAAATAATTTCATGAGTATAAATTCTTACCTTTAACAAATTAACTTTAATTTATCCGAGAATCTTAATTAATTCTTTGGAAACTTAATTCTATGATTTTTCAAGCATTATCCCCTTAACGGACGTGCGTCTCTCGGATATATGGAATCTTGTTCACATCAAATGATTATACAAGATAGGATCTTCATTTTCCAATCATTGAATTTTCGGCGGTTCCCAGGACTCATTTCGTATCAAGTAATTGAAGAGAAATTCTTGTGTGGATTTGGCGTACACCAAAATAGTGTAGATTAAATTAAAATAATTGGAAAAAAACTTTTGAAAAAACATTTTAATTTTATTTTAATTTTTTTTAAAATTTTAATTTTCGTTTTTTTATTTTAATTTTTAAAATTTTTAACTTTTTTTGTTTTTTAATTTTTTAATTTTTAATTTTTAAATTTTTAGTTTTTAAAATTTTAATTTTAATTTTAAATTTTAAATTTTAAATATTTTAAATTTTTATTTTTTTTAATTTTTAAAATTTTTTAAGAGTTGAGTAGAGTGTAAGAATATAAGAGTAGAGTAGAGTTGAATTGAGTGGAGTGCAGTATAAGAGTATAAGAGTGGAGTGGAATGAAGTGGAAGAGTGAAGTAGAGTGGAAGAAAAGAGTGTAAATATTGGTCCATACTAATATCAGAGTGGACTAAGTCCATACTAGACTTAATCTATGAAGAATTTGTTCTACACTAGTGCAATCTACTTATTCCTACTTCCCAGGACTCATTTCGTATCAACTAATGTATATAATAATTACTTTCCGAATGAAAACGTGCCCAACTCCCCATTATAAATTGCAACTAATATACTTATATAAGAATTAGGGAAATTTCACGTGGTAATCATGAGGTTTAGGATTTTCCACGTGGTAATTAAAATTTTTTAAAATTCACGCAGCAATCCTGAAGTTTGCCAAAATATGATTTTTTGAATTTTTTTATTGAATTTTTTTTATCAATTATACCCCACTAAATTTCTGTTCTGAATCCGCCATTGAATATAATTATGCATAAAAATTCTATGCCTAACATTATAGGCTGGTAATGAGGAAAGATAGTGTCTTATTTCTATATATTGTTGATATGAATGAATTGCATTTGAAATGGAACGTGAACTATCAAATGTTTAATTATATATGTTCAACGATTCAACAAAGAATATTTTTTTTCACGAATTAATCACTACGTAGTTTGGTTACTAGATAATATAAAATCAGGCAATTAAATGAACGATATATAATAAGTTATACTTTTTATTTTATTTTAGGGTCTAATTATTGAATCTGATCTACAAGAATCAAATTTATACTCGAATTTAAACTGAACCTTAAGACATATGACCCATATTCACTCGGAATATAAAATCCAATATAAGGAAAACCTAAGCCCAATTAGGATAAAATCTGAATATAGACCTATGAGTGAAATACTCATACTCAAACCCTAACCTATAATACATGCTATTAATCTTTCAAAACAAGTCCTACTCTCAGTGACACGGCCTCAAACATTTATTTACATTTTCACATTTTATATTAATTAGATTATTTATACATATATAAAACGTATTTTATAGTGAGATCGCCTTATAAACCAATTTGTATATTCGTAATCCTATACCATCAATCATTACAATAGTTGTTGACGTGGGGGACGCATCTAGGCCCAGTAGAGGTTCGTATTACTTAAGTTGCTCTGGGTTGTTGGGCTAAGACTGACGCAGCAAAAGAGATCAGGAGTTGTTTCTCAAAAGGCCCAAAGATTATATAATGAGCAAATTTGTATACAAATGACACAATTTTATTGTAAGACAGTTTCGATTGAGTCCGCTCATTGTAATTTTACAATTTTAAAGTGATTGATTATAATTTTTAATTTAATTAAAACCTTAGAGTGATGACTTTCTTATTATTTTAAATTAATCATCTATAATCTTAAAGTGCTATCTCACAATCTTAAAGTGATCAATTTTAAAGTTAAATTGATCACTTACAGTCTTATCGTGGACAAAATCTTCAACGGGACTGCTGCACGTGTGCGACCGTACAACCCATCCATAAAAGAATTATACACCAACTTCAAGCCTTAAAATACTCATTCCAAGACTTACTCATTGGCTTAACTTTATTTTTACTACTTCAACCATTAAAATGTTTCCAAAGTTAAAATTCCTATGCCAAGGCTTATTCTCTAGTCCAAGACTTAAAATGTCTACTCTAAGAATATACAGTTGTCAATATCAAAACTTGAAATGTCTCTTCCAAGGTATAAAATGCTCATTTAAAACTTTAAAATGACAACTATAAAATAAGCTTAAATGTTTTACATAAAAAAAAATATGGGACGGTTCGTACAGTCACACAAGAGTGCTACTGTTTGAAGTAACAACTTTTTATAGTCTTAAAGTGATCACTTATACCTTTAAAATAATAACTTATAATCTTAAAGTGATTAATTAGAAATATAAGCTAATTATAAAAGTTTATCTAATGATAAGGCGGTCTCATATATACTTCATTAAATTTGTTTGTGTTCATGTCACAAAATTATACTTTAATCTGAATTTATCATACAAATTTGCATTTGTTCAAAAGCCCAAAGGAAGGAAATCTGTCATACAACAAATAAGTTTTCATAAATATATCTTAAGTCCTGTTTAATTTTGTTATAAATTAAAGATTTACAATAAAATAGAACAAATTTTACCAATTTATGTTATTTTTATTGGTCTTTGCACCATTGAAATTATTTTACTGAATGTGCTGATTTCTTGATTAATATTGTTTTTTAACACCAAATATTATTATTTTAAAATTAACGGAAAAGAGTCTAGACTATGACAATTAAATATGTAGATAATCTTAGTCAATCACTTTTATCTGTAAATAACCATAAAAAGACATAATAAAACTAATAAAATAATTAAAATAAAAAATGAAAAACAAAATAATAAAAATGATGGATCTATAGCGTAGTGCCAAATACTAGTGATTTACAATTAATGTAAAATACGATTATTTACCTAGCGAAGCTCTTAAATATATTGTGTAATTTTTATCACAATATAATATTCGTGTCTTTTTAATAGATGCTCTTTTATATGAGAATTTTATAAGAGAGATATATTTTTTTATTAAAAATAAACGAATAATGATAGTACTTTCTTTCTTGAATTTTTATATCACTATAAAAATAGTTGCATCTATCTACATTTAAAAATGTAGTAAGGCATATTTGTACGTGAGGCTGATAGATTTAACCGTGCTTAATTAGGAGGGGTGTGTTAGGTAAATTTTCAACTAAAATTGTTGTTTTCCTACTCTAGAAGCCAACATGTATGTGTTATAAATCCTTGTTCAGACGTGTAAATAGGGCTCTAACTTTGTTACATCATCAAAATCAGAGACATGTTATTTGAAGTTTGGGCCTTGTCATGTTAACTTAAATGTTTGATTCGGTTTTGATGGAGTTCATATCATCCTTTTACTTGACCTTAGCCAAGGTGCATGTTGGATCCAAATTAAAAGTATTTGGCACGTGTTTAATGAAAGATTAAATAAATCAAGCTTTATTTTCAAAAAAAAAAAATTCACAAAATAAGTTTCGAAAAAATAGGTTAGTTATTGACCTTTATATCTTTGGTGAATCTTCGGGTTAAGTGTAAATTAATATTACGTTCGTTTTTAAATACTAAGCAATTTCTCAATTAAAGTTGACTTTCTATAGTTCTTATGATCTCTAAATTGAAATACTCTATCAAGTTTTCGGATCGATTCTTTCATATTGTTTCAAGTTGAATTTAACTTGAGTTGAATTATGTTTTCACTTAGAGTAGATCAAATTTGGGTTTATATACATGAGACAAACATAATAAGGCTAATACTTTGTCACAAAAAACAAGGTTTATATATATATATATATATATATATATATATATATATATATATATATATATATATATATATATATATATATATATATATATATATATATATATATATATATATATATATATATATATATATATAGTCGATCACACTTTAAATTAATATATTACGTCTATTATAAATTCAATATTAAGTCGAAAGAAGTTCAAGTGTATTTTAAATTACTTTTCAGCCACGTTTGTTTTGAGATATGTATGGATTTAACTCTCCAAATGTTTTTTTGAAAACAACTCTCCATATTTTAAGTATTTCACAAGTGTGGCCCAATCTCAAAGAGTTTGTCTAGGTAAATCATGATTTTTTGTTAACTTAATAAATCACGCTTATGTGACATGATTTGATAAGGGAGGAATTTTGGGATTTTATTTTATCTTTTATATTTTATTTATTTTCTTATGTTTTAATATGATAATTTACAAATTAAAATTTCTAAATCTCAAATTATACATATTCTTTGTGTTGGCCTATTAGGTTTTGATGATGACTTCACTTTTAAATAAACAAACATGTTTTAGAGATTGTTTTGTAGGTGAATATCCGATTTTGTTGAAATTGTTGATGAAGCCTATGACTTGGTTCGTGGAAGTTGTACGTGTCTTAGAATATCCAAGAAGTTTGATAAATGCTTAGGACGTTAAAAATAGTACACTGTTCCCATGTCGCAGGTCTGAAGAAAACATCGGCTGGAAAATTGCGAATAAATTATTTTCTGTTTTTAAGTTGATGTAACGGTTAAGAGTTAAATTAATTGCTTAATTAACTAATAAATTGGTTGGCAAAACTATTTTTAGGTTATCTAAAAATAGCCTAAGACTTATTCTTTTTAAGATAAGATCTCCTTTTAATTAGGATCTTTTGTTTTAAACTCCTATGCTATTTTTAGCTTAAAGTAACTGTTTTCCTCTGTGAGCAAATGATAGCCGGACGTCTATTTTTGGCATTCCACTATCTTTTTCTTTTGAGAACGTGTAGGATAGTGGTAGGTATGTCTAAGGTAACTGCCGGCTGTTCCCACTATAAATATGAGGAACTATGCTTAAATCGTAAGAAAATCCGAGAGTGTCCATAAAGGGAGATCTATTAAGAAAAATATTTTCAGCTATCTAATGCCAATTAATTTATTATACTTTTCTTAAAGCAATTATTTAATTTTTATCCTCTTGAGAATTTGGCCTTGTACGGGTATTTGTGTGTTTTGTTGTAACTAGACTTAAGGGAAGTCTAGGGGAATAGAGAAGCTTCAAGAGAAGCGTGACAAGAGAAAGAGAAGGAGAAAGAGAAGAGAAAGAGAAGTAGGTCTAGAATAGAGAAGCTTCAATTGAAGCAAATTGTTTTATGTGATTGTAATTGATTGCGTAAAACATAGTGAGAATTTTGAAATCCCGGGGGGTCGTGGTTTTTCCTTCTTATTAGGCCAAGAAGATTTCCACGTAAAATCGTTGTCTCCTTTTATCTTTTTCATTTTAAGTTTAAGTTTTATTTTATTATAATTCCGCAAAAATTAGAGGATAAAATCTTAAACTTGATACACAACAATTCACCCCCCTCTTGTTGCATTCGATCATCTATTTGCATTTCTACAATTGGTATCAGAGCAGTGTTCCTCATTTAATCAGGAAACCCTGAGAGCAGTATCTTGTTCCCTGGCAAGATGTTGAAGATGAACGAACGCATGGAAGAAGGGTACTCTACGCAAAGGCCACCCATGTTCGATGGGAAATTCTATACTATTGGAAAAATAGGATGGAAATTTTCATAAAGGCCGAAAATTACCAAGTATGGAGAGTAAGTGAAATAGGAGATTTTGAGGTGACGACCATCAACTCCAATAATGAATCAATTCTAAAACCAATCACTGAATACGAAAAGGAAGACTTTCAAAAGATGGAGATGAACGCTCTTGCTATCAAGCTACTTTACTGTGGTCTCGGGCCAAATGAACATAATCGTATCATGGGTTGTAAAACAGCAAAGCAAATTTGAGACCTGCTGGAAGTTACCCATGAAGGCACTAGTGAAGTGAAGCGCTCCAAGATTGATCTACTGATATCCAGATACGAAAGATTCGTAATGGAACCTAGAAAAAACATCCAAGAAATGTTCACAAGGTTCACGAATATAACGAACGAACTTGTGTCACTTGGTAAGATCATTCCCGTTGATGAACAAGTCAGGAAAGTACTTAGGAGTCTTCCTCAAGACGAACGCTGGAGAGCTAAGGTCACAACCATCCAGGAATCAAAAGATTTCACCAAGTTTAATTTGGAAGAGCTGGCTGGTTCTCTCATGACTCACGAATTGCATTTGGCAACAGCTGACAGTACCCGAAATAAAGGATTGGCTCTAACAGCAAATGATCATGAAGAATCAGAAACTGATGAAGAGGAGACTGTTATGTTGGCAAGAAAATTCAAAAAGTTCTTCAGAAATAGCAGATATGAAAATCAAAGACATAACAAAGAAAGAGGAACTGCTAACTCGAAGACAAATTTTGAATGCCACAAATGTGGAAACACTGACCACTTCATCAAGGATTGCCCTCAATGGAAGAATGACAAGGGCAACGGAAAGGCAAGAGAAGCTGGAAGACAACCCAAGAAAGGAAATTTCAAAACAGATTTTTGTAAAGCTATGATTGCAGCCTGGGGTGATACCGAAAGTGAGGCTGAAACAGAAGCTCCAGTAGAAGAAGAAACAGCAACTCTGTGTCTCATGGCATCACATCACAGCAAGGATGAAGAGTCCAAGGAAAAAGAGGTAATGTCTTCTAGCTCATTTCCTAAATACCTATTTAAATTCAGCAAGAATAAATTGATTAAGTTGCCTTTGGAGACTCAAGAGAAATTAGTTGAACAGAATACTAAGAATCTCCAAATTAAGGAAGACCTTAACTCAAGTAAAGATCATGTTTCCTACCTAAGTTCATTTAGAATCGATGTGCAAAGTAGTTTTTTTAATTTGCTAGATCAGAATACAATGTTGAGAGAGACATTAGAAAAAATGAAGCAGGTATTCATTATTCTTAATATTGAAATAAATCAGTACAAGTTACTAGGACTAAGAAGGGACGTTAATGAAATATCCACTCACGCGTTTAGCACAGAACTTCAAGAGATGAAGTTAAAATTAGAATCCTGTGAACAAGAGAATAAATATCTGAAAGATAAAGGCAAAGGGAAAATCAATGAAGTTCCCAAGTGGATTCTAGATGCTAAAACAAAGAGTAAAGAAGGCCTAGGTTATGTTAAGAATAATATGAAGAAAAAGGTCTATGTAGATCTCCCCAGTAGTAAAGTCTGTTCCTTTTGTGGCAAAATTGGACACCTGAAAAATCAATGTATAAAAATCAATGTATAAAAGGGAACAGCATACCAAAGCAAATAAAGATTATGTCGAACGCATATGGATTAAGAAATGTGATTCAAGTATTATCGACAGGGAACCCAAGGATTACTGGGTTCCTGAACTTAACCATTAATTTGCTTTGCAGGTTCAAGTGAGGGGGAACAACTCATGGTATCTTGACAGTGGGTGTTCCAAGCACATGACGGGTGACAAATCTAGATTTCTCTCACTTGAAGCCTATAATGGGGAAACAGTAACCTTCGGTGACAATATGAAGGGTGAGATAATCGCCAAAGGAAAAGTTGGAAGGTCATGTTCCCATGCCATTGACAACGTATTTTTAGTCGAGAATTTAAAACACAATCTGCTAAGTATTTCTCAATTTTGTGATAAAGGTAACTCTGTTAAGTTTACTTCTGAACGATGCATAATTTCTAGGAACGACACAGGAGATACTGTGCTCGAGGGAATCAGGAAAGGGAACACTTATGCAGTGGACCTGGACACTGTTCCCAAAACCAGTCTAGCATGTTTAAGTGTCATAGAAGAAGACCCACTACTTTGGCATAAGCGTCTAGATCATGCTAGTTTTACATTGATTAATACATTAAGATCAAAAGACCTAGTTAGAGGACTACTAGCTATAAAATTCCTTAAGGAAGAAATTTGCGATCCTTGTGCCAAAGGAAAACAAGTGAGGTCATCTTTTAAATCAAAGAATATGGTGACTACAGCTAGACTACTAGAATTAATTCATATGGATCTATGTGGACCTATGAGGATACAGAGCCGTAGCGGCAAAAAATATGTATTTGTCATTGTTGATGATTATAGTAGATTCACTTGGACTTTGTTTTTAGTAAGCAAAGATGAAGCTTTTGATGAGTTTGTTTCCTTCGCAAACAAAATACAAAAATCTACCAATAATCAAATAATCCACATAAGGTCTGACCATGGAAAAGAATTTGAAAATTCAAATTTTACAATGTATTGCAATGAACATGGAATTAATCAAAATTTTTCCGCACCTAGAACACCACAACAAAATGGAGTGGTAGAAAGGAAAAATAGAACTTTAGAAGAAATGGGCAGAACCATGTTGATTGCTAGCGGTCTACCTAGAAATTTGTGGGCTGAGGCCGTTAATACTGCTTGTTATATTATGAATCGTGTATTAATAAGACCAATCTCTTCAAAAACACCCTATGAATTACTCAAAGGTGTTAAACCAAACATTTCCTATTTTCGTATATTTGGATGCAAATGTTTTGTTCATGTTAATGGAAAACGAAGTATAGGCAAGTTTGATGAAAGAAGCGATGAAGCAGTATTTCTTGGCTACTCATCACACAGTAAAGCTTACAGGGTATATAATAAAAGAACAATGAGTGTAGAAGAGTCAGTTTATGTCATTTTTGATGAAACTAACTTCTCAACAAGTGGACAGGAAAACAATCATGTGAAAATAGGTCTTGCTCATCTTGAAGACGATGATGAAAAAACGAAAATGCTAGATGAAGGAACAGCAGGCGAACAACTAATCCCAGAAGAGGCAGAAAGGAACGATAATAATCAGGAACAGACAGTATTTCAGGAACAGCAGACTGTCTCCAATCCAGCTGTTCCCGCAGACGAGCAAGCAGATCCAGAAGCTGAACATAACAATAATCAAGCGGATGAAACATAACATGCTTCTGTTCCCACAAGAGAATTTGTGCCTAAGCCTTGGAAATATCAAAGTTACCACCCTCTTGATTTGATTATTAGTGATATGAATAAGGGAACGCAAACCAGATCCCAAATTAGAAACTTTTGTGCACACTTTGCGTTCCTATCATCACTTGAACCTAAAAACCACGAGGAGGCTCTAAAAGATTCCAAATGGATTGTAGCCATGCAAGATGAATTGAATGAATTCGAAAGAAACAAAGTATGGCACTTGGAGCCCAAACCAAAACACAAAAAGGTAATTGGTTTAAAATGGGTATTTCGGAACAAATTAGATGAGCACGGAATGATTGTAAGAAACAAAGCAAGGCTTGCGATCAAAGGGTACAACCAACAAGAATGTATTGATTACACCGAGACTTTTGCTCCGGTAGCAAGGTTAGAGGCTATTAGAATTTTAATTTCTTTTGCTGCATTCATGAACTTTAAATTATATTAAATGGATGTGAAATGTGCTTTTTTAAATGGCTTTCTTGATGAAGAAGTTTTTGTTGAACAACCCCCAGGTTTTGAAAATACCTCTTGTCCCGATCATGTCTACAAGCTTGGTAAAGCTTTATATGGCTTAAAGCAAGCCCCTAGGCAATAGTATGAAAGACTGTCAAAGTTCTTGATTCAAAATAACTTTATTAGAGGAAAAATTGACAAAACCTTATTCTTTAAGAATAAAGGTTATGATATTTTGGTTGTTGAAATTTATGTTGATGATATTATTTTTGGTGCTACTAATGACTTGTTGTGTAAAGAATTCGCCAATCTTATGGGCACAGAATTTGAAATGAGCATGATGGGAGAATTAAATTTCTTCCTTGGTTTACAAATTAAACAAACTGAATATGGTATTTTTATCCATCAACAAAAATACATAAAAGAACTCCTTAAAAAGTATGGACTAAACAACGCTAAGATAAACCACACACCCATGGCTACAAATGTTAGATTAGATGAAGATTTAAATGGGATTAATGTAGATCAAACAATGTATCGAGGCATGATTGGTTCTTTATTATATCTAACAGCTAGTAGACCTGATATTTCTTTTAGTGTTGGTCTATGTGCTAGATTTCAATCTAACCCTAAAGAATCACATTTTACAGCAGTAAAAAGGATTTTGAGATATTTAAAGTGAACAGATGACTTGTCCCTATTTTACCCTAAAAGTGATGTCTATGATTTGAAAGGTTTTAGTGATGCAGATTATGCAGGTGATCTAGTTAATAGAAAAAGTACATCAGGTATGGTACAATTTCTTGGCTCATGTTTAGTTTCATGGAGTTTCAAGAAACAAAACACTGTTGCATTATCCACTGTCGAAGCTGAATACATAGCAGCAGCAGCTTGCTGTTCCCAAATGCTTTGGATAAAACAGCAGCTAAGAGATTTTGGTATTAAATTTGAATGTGTATAAGACATCACTTTCTTAAAGATAATGTTGAAAATAAAAATATTGTAGTAAAGCATGTTAACACTAATGAACAAGTCGCAGATATCTTGACCAAACCGCTTCCGAGGGAACAATATGAAAAGATGAGATTGAAATATGATCAAGCTCCACTGAAGTTGTTTGCATAAAATTCCCTATGAAGCATCATGAGATTGAAAGAGGTCAGAAATCAACCTCAATATCTTGATTGTGAATCAATTATTGAAGGGATCAGGTAAACAATTGATAAAGTTTGTACTATGAATGTCTCCTTGATTGCATGTTTTAATTTGATCAGACCAAAGTAGTGTATGTTCATTATTTTTCTTAATATAATATAATATAATAACATCATTCATTTTTTTTCTTATTTTCTTTCTAATATATGGTCAACCTAAATCAAAAAGAATGGGAATTGGTTTATTTGGATTTGTCCCAACTCTTCATCAATCCTTGATTTCAAATGTAATGATTAAAGCATTTAAAGGATTGGACCTTTAGGTAACCGTCACTTCAAACCTTTATTAAACCCTTCTCTTACATCACAACACTCACGCTTTCTCATCCTCCTCAAGCAACCGTCATCTTCCTTTCCTCTCAAAGCATTTTAAAATCAAAATGAAAACCCTAAGATCTTCAAAAACCCCAAAATCCGGTAAAATTTCTCAACCACAACCTCTCAGTGTGGTTCATCCTCCACCTTTACTTGATGCTGCACCATCCTCAACTATTGAAACTACAAATGAAACACCTAAACCCTCCACTGAGCATGCCGGTACCAAACGCCAAATCTCCACTCCAAAAGGTGGTTCATCTTCGAGAATAGCCAAACGTTCGAAGCATGCTGATCCTAATAGTGCTGAAGAAGTTTCAAAATAATGTCTGTAGGGTTCAGGTTAGACAAGTACTGGTATGATTCTACTCATTTTTCTCAACTGCATGACATTTTACAAAATCAAGAATGGGAGGCATTGATGTCCAATTTTAGTTGCAACTCAATTTTTCCAAACTTTATGCGAGAATTTATTTTAAATTTCTCTAATGATTGTGGGATGTGTTCTAGTACTGTTAAGAACGTGAACATAGAATTTAATAGTGTTATGTTGGGGGAATGGTTAAATGTTCCTAATGTTGGATTTGACACCTACTATGTTGGGTCGAAGATAGTATTCTCTGGCATTAATGAACGAACGATTCTGAAATTCTTAGGGGTTGAGCAAAAGAAAGGAAAGATTAGTCACAACGTTTTGTCTCCTCTGCATAAATTATTGTATAACATTGCACGCAGATTCATCTTACCAAGAAATTCCAAACGTAGTGAAGTGAGTTTGCGTGATGCCACCTTAATTTATTGCATGGCAAATCATATTAAAATAAATTTTCCTTCGTTAATGATCTCTCATTTGTCGGATTGCATTGAAAAAAAAATTTTGTGGGATATGGAGGACTGTTAACATGGATTTTCAATAAATTTAGTGTACCTCTAGATGGTTTTCAATTCCCAATGGGTCCTAACATGAAAATAGGTGCTAAATGCTTACAAAATTTTCACCTAAAACTAAATGATGAAGAGATGTTAATGCATGATTTAGAGGAGGTTGTTGAAGTCGGATCAGAAGAGGAAGGGGTTGAGGAAGAAAAGGAGAAATCAAGGAAGGAGGAAAAAGAGGAAAAGGAGCAAGAGCCTGTTCCCACTGACAACGTTGAAACAGGAGAAAAAGGGGAACAGGACGGAGAAGCAAGTAAGGGGGAAACAGAAGAACAAGAGGAAGCCTTGGAAGATAATGTTCATCACAATCTTTGCAGTGATTCAAGTGATGAAGAGATTGTGATAGCAATGAGGAAAAAGGCTAAGTTAATTCAGAGGAAGAGTAGGAGGTTAGCTTCGAAACGCAAGGCTACTATGGTTGATGAAACCACATCTGACACCATACCTGAGTCTACATCTAATAAACCTCCTTCTCCCAAGCCAACCACTCCACCACCACATCAAATTCCATCACCACCTCAATCACCTATTCACTTTACACCACCACCATTTTAGTCTTCACCAGGTACTGGTTGTGCTAATCCTGATTCTGTTCCTGCAGCTTCTTCAAACTCCATACTCTCTAAGCTCTATGACCTGCAGTCTCAATTTACTGCTTCTAAGATGAAATTCGAGTCTCACTTGCCTCAATCGTTGATCAACTTACCCTGATGGAGAACCGTCTTGGTGCAAAGTTGGATACAGTTGAAGTGCAGACCGAATTCATAGATGAAGAAGAGACTGCTCCTTGATTCCTCTTCCCATGTTTTTAATGATTTGTTGGCTCTAACATCTACCAAAAAATTTCACTTTTGGTTTTGTACCATATGGGGTACAAAATTGTATTTGTTTTGTTGAACAACTGCTACAATTTCTTTCTTGTTTTTATTTCTGGTCTATGATGATTAACTATATGCAGATTTGGATTGCTTTTCATGGTGCTTGCTTTCATTTATTGTTTCTTGTTTTCCTCAATGACAAATCTATATGGTTTGTGCTGTGGTTTGATACTCCCAATTCTTTTTGATTGATGACAAAAGGGGGAAGAGATGCACAAACTTAAGAAAAGCTATGAATACACAGTCTCCATATCTTGATTGATTAATATTGCTTCAATAATGGAAGTTAATGATGGAAGTTAATGTGCATAACTGTGATTATGGAAAATTGTTATTCTGATCTGCTAGCTTGAAATCATCTGTGTTGTTAAGTTTATGAATACGTTGATTAACTGTTCTGAATCTTGTTTTCAAAGCTGTTACATTTTATAATACTTAGGGATTTGTGTTATGTGTTAATTTAACTATTTTTGGAAAATTATTTTAAGAAAAACATATTTGATATTATGTTTTTATAGAGTAAATTGTTTTATGCATGCTTGGAAAATTATATTGTAACGAGTTGATTTGCTAAGTTATTTAGAGTTGCTTTAATCTCTAGTATGCTCTAAAAATTTTGTTTTACTCTATTTTACTTAAGTTTGTTTATAAGTTTGTCTTCATCAAAAAGGGGGAATTTGTTGGCCTCTTAGGTTTTGATGATGACTTTACTTTTTAAATAAACAAACATGTCTTAGAGATTGTTTTGTAAGTGAATATCCAATTTTGTTGAAATCGTTGATGAAGCCTATGACTTCGTTCGTGGAAGTTGTACGTGTCTTATAATATCCAAGAAGTTAGATAAATGCTTAGGTCGTTAAAAGTAGACAGACGGTCTACTGTTCCCAAAGTTGACAATCTGACAGAAGTTGTAGATGGAGACAGTACACTGTTCCCACGTCGCAGGTCTGAAGAAAACATCGGCTGGAAAATTGCGAATAAATTATTTTCTGTTTTTAAGTTGATGTAACGGTTAAGAGTTAAATTAATTGCTTAATTAATTAATAAATTGGTTGGCAAAACTATTTTTAGGTTATCTAAAAATAGCTTAAGACTTATTCTTTTTAAGATAAGATCTCCTTTGAATTAGGATCTTTTGTTTTAAACTCCTATGCTATTTTTAGCTTAAAGTAACCGTTTTCCTCTGTGAGCAAATCATAGCCGGACGTCTATTTTTGGCATTCCACTATCTTTTTCTTTTGAGAACGTGTAGGATAGTGGTAGGTATGTCTAAGGTAACTGCCGGTTGTTCCCACTATAAATAGGAGGAACTATGCTTAAACAGTAAGAAAATCCAAGAGTGTCCATAAAGGGAGATCTATTAAGAAAAATATTTTCAGCTATCTAATGCCAATTAATTTATTATACTTTTCTTAAAGCAATTATTTAATTTTTATCCTCTTGAGAATTTGGCCTTATACGGGTATTTGTGTATTTTGTTGTAACTAGACTTAAGGGAAGTTTAGGGGAATAGAGAAGCTTCAAGAGAAGCGTGAGAAGAGAAAGAGAAGTAGGCCTAGAATAGAGAAGCTTCAATTGAAGCAAATTGTTTTATGTGATTGTAATTGATTGCCTAAAACATAGTGAGAATTTTGAAATCTCGGGGGGTCGTGGTTTTTCCTTCTTATTAGGCCAAGAAGGTTTCCACGTAAAATCGTTGTGTCCTTTTATCTTTTTCATTTTAAGTTTAAGTTTTATTTTATTATAATTCCGCAAAAATTAGAGGCAAAAATTTTAAATTTAATACACAACAATTCACCCCCCTCTTGTTGCATTCGATCATCTATTTGCATTTCTACACTTTGAAATTAAACACCGCTCGTTAAACATTTTGCCTAATGTCCACAACAAGGGCTATAGAGTTAAAGGTTCTTGCATAGACTATTTTTTAAAAATTTACTGGTTGTACTTCTACCAAAAGGAGTAGCAGTATTAAAGTAATAATTATAACAAACATTTTTATCAACATATTTTTATTTATCGTGATTTAAATTCCCCATTAATTACAAAAGCTTAGGACATATATCAAAACAGCATACTAAAAGTTGAATTTTCTACCAATTAAAGAGCATCTTCATTTTTTTAGAAAAAATTATGAGTTCAATTCTCATCTATACTGACTCTTTTTCCGCTTAACCTATAACTCAAAAAATAACATATTACATTATGACAATAATATTATACTAATTAAATTTAAAATAATATTTAAATTCATCATAAAATTGGTAAAGTAAATGAAGGTGAACCAGTTGAGTGTTGTCTGAGTAGACACAGGGAAAGCAATTTTCATGACTTAGGATTGAGCTTCAAGATCATGTGAAGATCTAATAAAGACTAACCTGTTAATAAATGCCACGTATTTCATTACTCCACTAAATTAATTCTTATTTAACCACTCATTTTTAAGCAATATGCTAATGTTATTCCTTTATATAATAATAATTGGCCGTTATTATTTTTCCTTTTCCTTTTTCTTTCTTGATGACTTGATTAATCTTAAATTAGAAGTATTAATTAAGTATTATTTTTCCTTTTTCTTTCTTGATGACTTGATTAATCTTAAATTAGAAGTATAAATTAAGTATTAAGTATTATTAATTCTTTATTAAAAAAGTATTGTTAATTGTTATTTGTTTTTTTACGAAATAGATTGGGAAAGGAGAGACTAACGTGAGAATTGAACATATTATTACCTCTACTCTCTAATAATTGCTACATTCACCGTAGCAAATCCTGTTTTTAATTTTGTTTTTCTTTATTTAAAAAATATAGTCAAACGAAATTTTATTTTATTTATATTAATACATATTTTTACAATATTAATTTTAAAAATTTTAATCATATAATACTAAGGATTAAAATTATGTATTAAATAGTGTAAAAAATAAAAATATAGAAAATTATAAAGCAGAGAAAATATAATCTTATTTGAAAAAGTGATACTTATTTATAGCAAATAGACTTTATACGAGTCAATTGTTAATTGTTAATACATAATCAACTATAAATCTTTTCTTTAAAATCTTACCTAATTTCAATAGTTGCAGAATATTGAATTGAGCAACTTGAAAAACACTACTACATTATTTAAAAAATATATTAGCAATATTTAAATTAAAAGTTCCTTTCCACTAAATCAATTTTTCTTATTTTTTATATATGTGACAACCATTTTCTCTCAATAGTTGAGATTTTTTTAATTATAAATACTCTAAGTTGATAATTATGGGGAAGAATTTGTATTGTTCTTTGCATTGAGTTTGCCGCCCCAGTTTGAAAAATATAGATTTATTTTATTTAAAAATAACCTGTTCTTATCTATACTTAGTTTGCTTCCCAAAACAAAAAAATATTAAATATTGAAAATTATTTAATTTCTAGACCTGCTTTACAGATTCTCTATCATTTTGAAATTAATAATAATAACAATAATAATAATAATAATAATAATAATAATAATAATAATAGTAATTAATAAATGTATATTTGGATGCAAAGTGGCTCTTCAGAATTCATTGGGTTATTTCTTTTTTTATTGTTAAACATATAATTGATTAGTGTGATTAGTGACCTATAATTTAAAATTAAATATTTTTATGCATTTCTATACAAAAAAAAGATCAGTAATTGTTATGTTCCATTTATTCCTTTTTTTTACCTTTTTAACGATTTTTATTTTTAATTGTTGACATCTAATAATCCATTTGTATAGGTAAAAATTTATAAAATATTTTGACTATTGAGGTTTTTCTTTAACTAATCAAAATTCATAATTAACTAGCTAGTTAAAAATCAATAAAAAATCTAAGTTAAAATTTCCAAAAACCTTTAATTTAAAATACATAATTCAAAAAACATTGTTTTTTTTTTAGAATTCATATATCGTTGAAAACATCATCATAAAATTTATTTTTAAAATTAATAATGTTACATTTTGGAATACTCCTACAAATTTTAAGAACTTTACTGACTAATGGTGTTAGGTAGTTTTATTTTTATCTCAAAAAAAAAAAAAAAAGGTTTAGCTAGTTGTTATCATAATACGTCTATATAATAATAATAATAATAATGATTTGGATGGAAGAATTTTTTACTTATTGAAAATTTTCTTGCACACTTGATACAACTTGTGCATTTATTGTTATTATTGTTTTTTTCCCGTGTTTGACGGGCTATAATTATTATTGTTGTTGAATGTGTGATCAAATTTCATCAATCAAACAAATACTTTAATATGTAGGTACAAGTCTAATATAATTTTTAGCTTATCTATGTTTACTAACCCGTTAGTTTAACTATGTGGGGTGAAAATTAATGATGAATAAAAAAATAATGAAATATACTTTTGATATTTAGTTGGTGAAAAATAAATACATATGGTATTTATATTTTTAATACTATCTTAGTCGTGGTTAGTTTGATTTTCTAGTAGGTAAACAAAGCTTAGTTACATCGAGTCATTAACTAATTGTGTAGTTTACCCGTGTGAGATGACAATTAATAATTAGTTGATAAATAATCAAATATGCTTTTGATATATAGTTAGTGAATAATCAATACATATAATCTTTATATTCCAATGCTATATTATGTGGGTAAATTACCTAGTGAGTAAACAAAATTTTCCCTATAAACTTAGTCCATGTGAAATTATTGTGGATCAATTTCATAATAGATAAATTGTCTAAAAAAGGGGTAATTTTAAATCACAAAAAAAACACATTTATTGTATATTTAATAAAACAATTATGACAAAAGGTTTTATGTATTTTTATATTTATGAAGGGACGAGCTTGTGTTGTATGATGCAGGCTTAGCGCTTGCAATTTTAGCTTCTCAATCCTTTTCATTTGCTGGTATCTCTCTTTCCGAGGAGTTTTTTAGAGCCGATGTACTCTTTGGTCGTATCCACCTTTATGGGTACAAGTTGTCACCTCCTTATCTTCTCAGACCTTGCTCATAGTCCCTATGGGCGGAATATACTGAATTCGATGATGATGTTGAATTACAACAAAAAGAGATTCATAGAAGTAGCTTGAACAAAGGGCTAAATCATGATTCAAAAAATTACACTATACGAGAAGGTTAACCTTATACTTTGCTTTTTGCATGGTTTTCAAAATATGTTTGAGGCTTGATATTTATAAATGTATTTCATACATAATTATATATTTAATTACATATTTCAAGACAAATTTAATAGGATCTTACCATTCATTGTGATTATCTACCATCAAGTGTCTAAATCTAAAACTTTCATATTCTTTTAGGCTTATGCTCTCATGGGTAATCTTTTGTCTTTCTTGTCCTTTTTAAACCCCTAGAATTGTATTTTCCATCTTTTAGATCGGTTCACTAATAACTTGTCTTTTTACATGTCCATATCATCTTAATGGATTCTCTTCCATCTTTTCAATATTTGTTACTCTTTCTTGAAATTTCTTAATACTTCCTTTGTTCTATCATATTAGCTATATTTGAGTTTTTACGCAATTTAATGTGTTGTTTTGATCATTTATATATTAGACTATACTCATTTAAAAATTATAAAAACTTATTATAAAAGTATGCGATTAAACGATTCAAACAAGGTCTCACTTGACTATATTTATTCTTATTTATTAGCCGACAATACATAAAATAAGTTTGAACGATAAATAGTATAAAAACGATTATGTAGCGAGTATTGCAGAACGGAGGAAATATTTAACTTTCTTTCTCGATGCATATGAACTATATTAATGTATTGCTAGGTAAGAACAGAGATGAGTAGATCGTAATTAAGGATTAGTATTAGGGTTTAGTAGGGATGGTCATGGATCCAGGACCCTGTTAGACCCGCCCCTTTTTTAAGGGTCTGGGTCTTAATTTTTGAGACCTATCGGATCCAGATCCGGGTCTGAATCTAAAAAATTTTTGATGGGTCCGGGTCCGAGTCCTAAGGTGAAGACCCGGACCCGGACCCGGACCCTAAACTTTTAAATTTTATATTTTAAATTTCTGATATTATGAATGGCATGGCGCATTCTCATTCTCAAATCCAGTAAAGCATCCTCGAAGACGAAAACCCTGAACTTTCGAATTAGGGTTTAAAGCTCTGAGACGTTCCAACACTCTTATAAGCAGAGTTGTCTTCCCCACACCTTAGTAAAACAACAGCAAGAAATGAAGAATTTAGAAGCCAGAACCAAGTTAAAGAAAATTTGGAAGCTTGAGATTGATTCATGGCGGACTAAGACTTACTGGGGAACCTGAAATCAATATGCATTTCCCAGACGCCATTACTAAATAGACTCAGAAATTTTGAAGTTCCTTTGCAAATTACAGTGTCAGGGTTAACGTAGTTTCTACAAACAAGGTGCGACTAATTTTAGAAATGTAAAAAAAGTTTAAAAAACCTAGTAATTATTTTGTATTTGAATTTCATGGACCCGAACAAGTGTTTGTAATACGATAGTAAGTTGCTTACAAAAATACAAAAATACTCGAAAAAGGTTCAATTTTAACAAATCAAATAGGCTTTGTATAAGACCCATTAAGGACCCACTAAGAACCCTAGACCCGTCAGATCCGTAGGGTCCGAGTCTGGGTCTGAAAATTTTGGACCCTTAGGGTCCAGATCCAGGTTTGGATCCAAAAAAAATAATAGGGTTCGGGTCTGGGTTTGGCCAGACCCGCTCCAGACCCACCCCATGACCATCCCTAGGGTTTAGTTGTCATGGGAGACGTAAAGCGAGGTGTGGGGATGGAAAGGGTAGGGGTAAGGTGTCTTGGGTAAGGGTTGGGCTGGGGGCCGGGTAGATGTTGCAAGGGGGTGGAAGCGTGGAGCATGGGTGAGCTGAGATGACAGTAAGGGAAGGGGCGAGGATGTGTTTAGATTTTTGTTAAATTTAATTTTTTTTGAGTTATTCAATTTTTATTTAGAAAAAATTAATTTAAATTAAAAATTAAAAAAACTAATTTAAAATAACAACAAAAAATCATATAAAAATATTAAAAAAACTATAATAAATTAAAATTTGATTCCAAATTGAAAAATTATAAAGCACATGTATCCAAATTGATTTTTTTTAAAACATTTGTATTATAAATAAAAATAAAATAAACATATATATTTTTTAAAATTGTATTTAAATTCAAATAAAAATAAATTAGTAAAAAAATCAATTTTCAAATAAATATAAGAATAAATTAATTAATTTAAAATAATTTTGAAAATAAAATATGTAATAAGTATAAAATTAGTTAAAAATAAACACTACATATACAACTACGTGTACAACTGCATAAGAAAAGTCATCTTTATAATTTGGCACGCCAGTAAGTAAGTTAGGTCATTAATAAGTATCAACTAATAACCTAATGGATGAAAACTAGTTTAACAGTATGCCTAATAGTGATAGATCTTTATGGAGATCCATCGCGTTAAAGCCCCCTACACTTATTTTTTTATATTTAAAATACTCATTCGGCTCCTTTAATTTTTTTTTTATTATTTAATATTATATTAAGTTGCCCATTCGAAAATTGTTTAAAATCCGCCATTGATGTCAAGCGCTAGCAATATAATGTATATTGTAAAGGTAATATTTAAGAGACTAGAAAAGGTAAAATATATTTTTAAATGATATGATTAATATTTGTTTAATATTTATAAAATATTAGAGGTAATATTCATAATGTATATTTTAAATTGCAAAAATATTGATGGTTTGTATTTTTATAGGAATACATAACTTCATAAATGAATAATATTTTTCTCCATATAATTAATGATAATAATATTTATTATTTAAAATATTTGTTATGGTCATAATCAATTACTACTATTTAAAGTTATTTCCTTGTGGATCTACTTTTGATTTATCCTTATCTCTCAAGAAATGTCCTTTTGCGTTGGCAACCAAATTTAACTTTACCAAATTTATTTTATTTCTTTCCGGACACCAACCATTTCCTTAACTATAACGTATATATCCTCCTCTTTATTTTATGCCAAATTAATTTAATATATATATTTATGGTGATCAATATGAAATAATTAATATTATTTCCATTTATTTTATTAGTAATTATTAATTTATTATTTAATGTTATTTCCCACTATTTTTTTTTAAGTAAAGCTTTGTAATGTCTTTTATGGTGTCAACAATAAAACCCAGTTTACCTCAACTAAAATTAGACTTAATTTTCATCTTAGAATTTCTCAATATTTCTCTTCCCTTCTCCAAAAATTCCACAAATATTTTCCAAAAATAAAAAAAAACCAGAAAATTAAAAAAATTATGGCGATTCTTTGCACTTCAGAAGCTTAGCTTTTACTCAAATCAATCCTTCTTCAACATCTTTTAATTTCTATTTTTCCAATTTTTTTTTTGTCGCAGTGTTTAATTTGCTTGTGTTTTTGGTGCACAAAGAATTTTTTTTCTAAATTTAAATAATTTAGTGTTTAAATGATTCTTGCAAATTTGTGATGGGTTTTTGAAAATTCAATTTTATTTGAAGAAAATATATATAGTTGTGATTTAATTTGAATAATTATTTTTAGACTTTATAGTAAATATTTATGAAATGGAAGCCAAGGGAGGAGGAAGTAGTGGAGTTACAGTAGTAGCATCTGATGCTCCCACAGATTATCACATAGCTCCAAGGAATGAAAATAACGCCGGGTCGGGAGCTCCGACTGGGACCCAGGTAACCGGATCATCACCGGCGCCGGATAATCAGATGGGCTTGCAATCACTAACTTCTTTGAAGAAAAAAAGAGGAAGGCCCAGAAAATATGGACCTGATGGACCCGTCATGGCCATCCCTGCGAAGCCCATCTCGTCTGCGGCACCGTCCCCTACCGGAAACTTCATTGATTTCTCCGCCGAAAAGAGGCCCAAGATGAAGCCTGTTGGTTCAATTAGCAAGCAACACCAGCCCAAGAATGAGTCTGAGCATCATGGTATGTAGTATGTATGTAAGTGTACATCTGGGCCTCGGGTTTCGGGTATTATATCTCGTGTTCTGGTTAATTTTGGTCTATGTTAATATTATGACTAACTGATTTGATTTTTATATGCGGTTATTTCAGATCAAGTCATATTTGGTATCCATATGGGTTGAATTTGTATAGCTGTAGGTGTGAATTTAAAATTTGATGATGGGTTTTTTGTGAAAAACAAGAATTTTGGAAGATTTTGTATTTCTGCATGTTAAGGATCAAATAGTGTTGTAACTTTTGAGAAATTTGATGGGTTTTTTTTGGTATTTAGTGGGGGAGGTTGTGTTTTTATTAGATATAATTTTGTGGTAAAATTATAGAACTTATCTATTAGATGTGTAATGAATTTTTCATGAGGATTTTATGAGAAAATTTGGGATCAGTAGTTGGGTCATGGGTGGGAATAGAAGTGGGACCTTTGTATATATGCACCCTAAACAAGATCTTAAATGGGTCATTTCTAAAAGGAAGGTATTAAGTATTTGGATTTCTGGGTAGGTGCTGTCTCAAGTTTTGGAATCTTCCAGAAAGTATAAATCAGTTTGTAGAGCTTTTTTTAGGAGTACTCTAAGTTGAAGGGTTACTTGTAAATTGTAATGATTGGGTTGATAAAGTCTAAGGCTTTGATTCTGCAGATTCCTAAAAAACTTGGGCATATGACCTGTCTATACTCAACACAGCTGTTGGATAAATAAAGAAGGAAGAGGTTGTTTTCAGTGTTTGTTTTGATCATCTATCTATATGCTGATGTGATTTATGTCAGCTTCTTTTTGAGTGTTTTATACCTGGAATACCTCAGCCTTATTCTATTTATCAGTATCTTATGTGTGTATCCTTTGCCTTTTCCCACTTTGAATGAACACTTACTACTATAACGCGGAACATGACTTGACCTATGTTTTTCTCTGATTTGTGTTGTCTTTATAGTTAGTTGTGGAGTTGTTCGTATGCGATGTCATCGCATAGTGAATATATGTGTCAAAGAATTTGGTTTTTGGGCGATGAAAGGAAGCACAAACATACAAAATGACCATAAGTTGGCATTACTTGTGTAAAAAACAATAAGTTGTCCTATGGGTTGACTAGAACCTTCAATTTGATGAATACAGTTTGTTGGGCCCACAACCCGTGAATGAACTGAATTAGTATGACATTGTCTGCTTTTGATTATGCCTACACGGCTTTTTTTGGCACCTTTCTGATAGGATTCATATTAATGTGGAGTTGAATCATTTTTCTTACGTTTGACTTGATGTAGACTGAAAACGAAGTATGTTTTTTATTTATTTATTTATTTTTATTTTTAAATTTACTTTTTGCAAAATAAAAAGCTTGCGGTCTGGGGGGCTAGCAAATGGATATGTCTTGGTGATTCTGTTTTTTTAATGAGATGTTTACATTTGTTGCTGTGATCTGATGTAATGATAAAGTTTGAAAAACTGGTTTCAGGTGAATGGTTATCTTGCTCGGTTGGTGCTAACTTTACACCTCATATCATTACAGTCAATGCTGGTGAGGTAATTGCTGTGATACTCTAAGACTGTCGTGCAGTGTGGTTTTTATGTGTTATCTTTGACTAGATTCTATTTGTACCCATGTGAAATGTGAGATCATGGATGCATATACATGAGCCAAATATGTAGATACTCTGATGTGACGATGACCCACTAAGACTGCAACATTTGACTTTTTTATGCGAGAGATTTTAGAGGTCAAATGCTGTAATTTCAATGGGACAGTAGTGTTTTCATGAAATAAAGTCTCGGCTATCCATCTCTGAGGCCGTTTTGTGTACTTTCAAAACCAGAATGAATGTAAATTTTCCGGTAACAAAAAGTTTATACTCCAAATACAAGATATGCAAATAAATAGGTGTGTTCTAACGGGGAGGGGGGAGAGGAAGTTGGGTTCTCGAACACCATCTTGCTTAGATTATCTTAACCAAACGATGCCTTTATTAGTTTACTTGGTGTTCTAATAAAAACTACATTGCATCACGTATATAGCAGCCGAGCTTCAAGATTTTGGCGCCCTTTCTATAATAATCCCTATTCCATCATGCAATACCGAGAAAAAGAGCACTGCCTCTTTGCAGATTGTTAGTGTACTTCTATCAAAAAGCCGAATGTGAAAGAAAGTGCACTGGATCGATAAACTGTCATTTTATATTAGCTACAGATTTATCTCCTCTAACAGTTATATTTTGCTTATTGTTTCAGGACGTTACTATGAAAGTTATATCGTTTTCGCAGCAAGGTCCTCGAGCTATCTGTATTCTGTCGGCAAATGGTGTAATTTCTAGTGTAACACTTCGTCAGCCTGACTGTTCTGGCGGTACATTGACATATGAGGTGCTATATCCAATCTTGGCTGTTACTCCTAACATATTCACATTTCCTTTTCCGATTATGTTTGAATTTGTTTCGATCTCATACAGCTACAAAATTTGAAACATTAAACTTTAACTAGGTATAACGCTTCACTGACTTTTAGGAGTCAAATGGTTATCATATTATGAGGAAAACAGTGACTTATTTTGTTACAAATCCGTGCGCATGATGCACGGGCAACTATGGATGACTTCTTGTCTGCTTTTACCTTCAAAACGCAATGAGAAATTGTTTGATACATACTTGAATATAAGTTTGGAGTATAATTTAGGATGTTGTTGGTTGAAATCTTGTGCTAGCGCTTGACTAACCTTATTTGGTTGAAATCTTTTGTGTCAAACAGGGCCGTTTCGAGATTCTTTCTTTGTCTGGTTCATTCATGCCTTCCGAGAGTGGTGGGATCAGAAACAGATCAGGAGGGATGAGCGTTTCGTTGGCAAGCCCAGATGGCCGTGTTGTAGGAGGAGGTGTAGCTGGTCTACTCGTTGCTGCTAGTCCCGTGCAGGTATTTCTATCCCCATCGTACAGTCCAACTTAACGAAATTAGAGAAGGGAAGATTACTTGAGTAAACGTCTACTAATCAGTATATTGTTGATTTTCTTTTCTGGTGGGCATCAGATTGTAGTCGGAAGTTTCTTGTCAGGAAACCAGCATGAACAGAAGCCGAAGAAACAAAAGTCCGAGTACATAATCAGCAACCCACCCAGTTCAACTGTAAACTTTTCAAATACAGGAATGCAAGAGAATTACGGGACTCAAGGTTATCACACAACATCAGGAACCACATACCCGTCTTTTCAAGGAGACATTAGGAATGGCTCAGCCGATCACAAAAACGACACTTTGCATGAAGGTTAAAAAGCGAAGACACAAAAGGCTTTGATGATCGGCAACACAATGTCGATATCCTATCAGCAACGATACTTGAAACTATCTAGTTTGCATATGATAATCATCGTGTATTCTCTGTAATCACATCTGTAAAAGCTTGTGTGATATTCACACTTGCCTGAGTTTAGTTTACCTTTTTACTACAGAAGCTGTTGTTTATCCTTGATTATGTAGGAATTTTAGTCTTAGTTTAACTTATTTTATTACTTTATTAGATAGTGTTTTCATAGAGTTCATTTTATGTAGAATAAGCTTTATATTCATACCACATCAATCAAGGGCAATTGTTATTGGTCTTCATTAGTGTAGTAGCTTTCTTTCAAATATCCTCTTAAAAAGTACATGAAAAATTTATTATCTGTCACACAAGGGTTTCGATGTAGCTCAGTACATAGGTATGATTATCTGACAAATTGAGTGTCAAAAATTTTCAACCCAAGGATGGTCGAGTTATTGTTTCATGTTATACTTTTGCAGGAGTAAAAAAAATACTCGTTATATTACAGTTATTGATACTATTTACTTATTATATGATAACCACGATGAAGTGTGACATTAGCAACAATGAGAAACAATCGTTGAAATCTTATACTGTTATACGAACATTATCATCATCATATCCAGTTTATCCTGCTCATAAAAAACTATGGTCAGGGTCTAAGGAGGAAAAGACTGCGGCAATTCATACCCACAAAGAAGAGCGCGGCGAAAAGAGTCCTCAA
The DNA here is from genome assembly GCF_026212465.1 of Amaranthus tricolor. Taxonomy (NCBI): domain Eukaryota; kingdom Viridiplantae; phylum Streptophyta; class Magnoliopsida; order Caryophyllales; family Amaranthaceae; genus Amaranthus; species Amaranthus tricolor. Next base: position 4,065,845 of record NC_080063.1, read on the forward strand.
CCGGTATACGAAAACAAAGAATAATTCAACCGTTTGGTATTAAGGTGGTCCTTTTTATGGGTTAGATGCACAACTTGTGTGTTTTCACCTTAGGTAAAATATACTTGCTTTGTCTTTCTCATTTTGCACCTAGTGTAAAATTGATGAAATTTAGTATAAAAAAAATCAAGAGTGAATGAGACAAAAACAAGTGCAAAATAGAAAGGAGCGATTAAGATGAAAAAAGAGTATAAATTTGTAGATGAGATTGAAGGATATGAATTCCGTGAGTATTGCATTCTAACTTCACGAATATATATATATATATATATATATATATATATATATATATATATATATATATATATATATATATATATATATGTGTGTGTGTGTGTGTGTGTGTGTGTGTGTGATTATAAGAGCTAATTAATTTGCTATGTCTAAGGAAAGTAAATATTTAACAAGACAACTACAGCTATACAAATACAACAAAGATTAAAAGAATGGTAGTGGAACCATTGCAGAAAAAATAGGCAAAGACGAATTAAAATGAAAAATAATAGAAAATAAGAGAAACAAAAGATGTATTAGAAGTTCATTTACAGTGGGATAAAAACACATGCATGGTGCATTTTACGTGGTATATCGCACTTTTACAAGGGTGTGATGAAAATGCATATATAATAAGTTCGTAAGTTCGTATAACAAGTGGAACGCTTACATACTGCATTTCAATGTTAGGTTTTTTTAAAAAAACTCTTGATTCTCCGGAGCAATCGTCTAGAATGCTTAATTTTTAAAACGTTGAACTTTCTAGTTGTGTAAATTAGGATTTAAAAGAATTTGAGTAGAAAAATGAATGGAAAAAAAATTAATTGGGATAAAATCATGAAAAAAATGATTACAAAATCAAAAAGGTGAATTCTAAAAATTACATTTTATTAATTATTAATCATTGAATGATGTTAATATTGGCATTCTACTCTTCATGAAAATCGAAAACTAACTTGTGTTTTTCTCAAAAGTTTATATTTGTTACTAACAATAAATAAAGTTTAAGTAGATTTTCCAACTTTTTAACCTAATCTTCTCTAGTTTGTTTGCTATTGCTTACAAGTTACAACGAACAAGCCTTAACCTTAAGTTTGGATCCAGAGATAGTTATTTTGGGAAATTCTTTTGTCCCACAATTATTTTAGTAATTTTTTATTAAAAAAGATTTGTATTTTTCAAATATTCTCCTTCCTATCCCAGTCAAGGGACTGCCTTGTTTAGCACTTGGCTTGACCATGTCCAAGAACTTGCTAATTGAACTCCATGGCACAGTCAAGTGAATGTTTTGTATCATTATTGTTAGTTTTTAATGTAGAATTGTAAAAAGCCTAAAAAAGACTAGCTTAAAAGCTAGTATTACAGTTATTATTAAATGAAAAAAAATTGGCTAACAAATAGATACTACCACCACTAATTTTCTTAAACATGTACATCACAATTCATGCTACGGTAAGATTGGCCCATGTCACATATCCTAGGGGGATGAGGCCTCTAAGGCTCAAGTGCTGGCTCAGAATGGCAAATCATACTTTTTGGTCACACAAGTTTAACTATAATGCGGGCTTGTGGCCATTTAAATTAATTGGTAGTTAATGGAAGAATATTATTAAAAAAGAGGATAAAAGAAAGGTAAATGAATGAAAAGAGAGATTGAGTTTGTAGATGGGATTACGAAAATGTAAAGTCACAAACAAAATTAGCAATGTAGAAAAATTAGTTGTACAACCACATAAGGAAATTGTACCAAATTAAGCGTGACAAAGTATAAAGTTTTACCTCACCGTATATCTGAAATGATTGGTTAAACCACGCAGGTGTGGGAAGGACTAGGGGGGACGTTTGTGTAAAAATAAGCAAGAATGGAGAATTCAACAAAAGGTGGTATTAACTTTGAGTTTATGTAAGTTCTAACAGTTTAGAAACTAAAAACATTATCCACACAATTCGATCAGTAAAAACTTTGAGAATGAGCGAGAGGGTTAACTACATTGCTTGACAATCAACAGGTACTAACCAAGACCTGCGGTTGAATCTTTCCGAGGTGCATCAGCCTTAATTCGAGGTGGCCGCACAACACGATCAATGAGCCCATATTCAAGAGCCTCCTGAGCATTAAATCGCTTTACACGACTTAGATCTTTATTAATCTGCACACAGCAGGCAATACGTTTATCAGGAAGATAGCAGAAACAGAAAGTAAGATGTATACTTGGTCACTATTCTTGTCTAAATCTTTTAACTATAATAAGGTGTAAAGAGAACAAAAGGAGATACCTTTTCTATAGGTTGACCTGTGTTTTTAGCCAACTCATTGTAGAGATAATCTCTGATCCGAAGAAGTTCATTAGCTTCATTACGGATGTCATCAGCCTGCAAATAACAAATGTATTAGGCAGCTAAAAGGATACACAAGCTATCGTCGTACAAACTGCACCGCCCAACAACAATGACAAAGCCTTAAACATGTCCAACAAAAGAAATTAGCTGTACCTGGCCACGAGCAGCCCCAGCAGGAGATTGTAGAGAAATTCTTGAAAGAGGCATTGCAAACCGATGACCCTGAATCAGTCACAAATATACTGTTGGTCATTCCAATGTTCCAAATGCTATTATCAACACATGAGATCACAATCTTGAGCATTTTCAACAGCTCACTGATGACTTAACACCAAAACTGGAAAACAACAGTAAATCACACAAGTTCTTTTTAATTGGACAAGTACATCAACTCCTAAGTTTGCACAGTTGCCTCTCACAAGTGACAAAGACTGTAGTACTAGCCTCTATCACAAGTGACTAGGACAGCAAGACTTGGCACAAGTCCAATTTCACTCATACTCCCTCTCAACCCCTAACTCACCCTCTCCCTCCCCTGCTTGGATTAAAACCTTGATCTCAGAACAAGTTCCTGTGATATCAATGTGGATGAAAAGTTTGATCCCGAACGAAGCCCCTAGGCTTTTCCAACCTCATTTCACATAATAAAAAACAGTGCATCTATTATTAAAGGTCTACAAAGAAGTGTACAAAGTACATTACAAATGTCCTCAGATTCTGAATTGAAAACAAAATTAAGAACTGCTGCTCGAACAATGGGATCGTTCTAAATAAGTCATAAATCTTGTAACGTGGAAGATGCATTCTACACTCATAAAAATCTTCAAATATATTAGCCATGTTTTAAGTTGCATCACATACAAGGATAATCTTTTTTTTTATTGATAAGGAAGAACTTTTATTGATGAGGAAATTTGTCATACATCAATTGAATGAGGGATTGGAAGAAGCAAATAAAGATAGCTACAAATCATATTCCAATAACTTCTACATTAATCATCAAGAGAGCAATGATTAAATAATCCATGCTTCAGAAAAGGATATTCTCAACTGTTTGAACAAAACGTTATAGTAAATGACATAGGTCCAGATGGAAGACAAACTTCACCTTCTCTCCAGCAGTCAGGAGAAATGCTGCCAGATTATAGGCATAACCAACACAGTGTGTGCCAATAGGACTTTTCAAACTCGACATTGTGTCATAGATTGCCATGCTTGGTGTGAGCTGCAAAAAGAGATTGTAATTAATGTAATCCAGAAAGGATGGATATCATATACTGTAGTATTAGTAATTATTAAAGCAACCAATTCCATTTATGAGACAAGAAAACTCACATCCCCACCAGGGCCATTGATGTACATGTAAAGTCTCTTGTTATCATCAACACTGTCAAGATACAACATTGTAGCCAGTATTTGGTTGCTAAATTCTTCATCAATATGTTGCCCAATGAAGATAACACGTTCACGGTACTGTCAGCAGAGGAGGATAAGTGAATAGCTAGTAAGAAAAATCCAACGCAATTCTATAGCTGTTGCAACCCATGAAACACAAGATAGAAGTGTACTACTCTCAAATATTAATACAAATGAGTTTCAGCAAACAAGAATGTACATCGTGTAATAGCAAAGTTTGATGATGGAAGAAACTAGGAAAACTAAGGAATTTTAAATCCTCAAATTAACAAGACTTTCTGTATAGATGAGAAGTAACACAGAAACCACTCGGTCATCCTTATAATGTAAAGAATTGCAAACACTTACAAGAGCATTCCATAAATCCACCCATTGCCAAGTTCCTTCTCCAGGGGTTCTATAAGGTACTCTGGGTGTTCCAATAGGCATCATACTGATCCTTCCTCGTGTCGGTTTTCTGTTCCTACATCTGAAACAAAGAGAAAAAACATATATTTAAAATGCTCGAAGCTACAAATTTTAGATAAAAAAGGAATATTTAGGTACATATGAGTACATAAAATAAGATTTCAGATTCTTTATTAACGGAGACTTTTATCGCAAAAGCACACAGTAACCATTTGTTATGACAAGGTTATCTGACCTCTTGGACCCTTCCTAGAAGGGTAGCCCCTTATAATAATTAAAGAAAAAGAAGGGGAGAGACGAAAGAATTTTTCCACCTATTGTCACCAATTGTTGGAGAACTTAGGTTTACTACAAAATACCATCAATAAAGAACTCACCCATCCAATTCTTTCAAAACACCATTTGCTACACAAGTAAAGGAAATCTCATTCCTCCATCTCGCTTACCTTCTTCACTCCTTTTACTCCATTAAGGTGGTTCCTGTCTAGGAGCGGCAAGGAGTTGTCCTGTTTACACAACCTTGCTCACTAATAACAAATAGACAGTTTGGATAATTGATTGCCCACTTCAATTGCCAACACAACTTCTTATGTTATAGAATAAACAAGAGAACTCACCCAAAAGACTAGCCTAGTAGGTGAGAGAGCTCATTTACTTTATAAATCCTACATTAATTTCCCATACAACCGATGTGGGACAAAGTCCCATAACCTTGTAATGACCTCAGATCCATTCCATTACATTCAAACCCCTATAAGTTCCAATGTCCTTATAGGCCATCACTCCGAGTTGGATCCTCGTTGATCACAGCAAGATTAGTCATGGATGTCTTAACCCAAGTCACCACTTTGTAGGGCACCACTCCAAGTCGGCTGTAATACCATTTTTATAAAATAAACAAGATAAGTTACCCAAAAGACTAGCCTAGTAAGTGAGGGAGCCATTTTACTCTATAAACCCTACATTAATTGCCAATACAACTGATACGGGACAAAGTCTCATAAGTCATAACCTTATAATAGCCTCAAATCCATTCTATTACGTCTTGCTTCACATAAATAGGAACCAAAATCGTTTTAAGTAGATAATTACCAATCAACCAAAAAAAACCTAATTCAATCTACTCAACTTTCATTGTAAATTCTTAAAATCAAAGAAAACATCTACTTCAAAGCCATTCCTCAATCTCATACCATTATGAATACAAAATATAAAGACGGAAAGAAAAGAGAAATTACGAGTAGTGAAGATTCTTGAAAACTTTATCATGAAAATCAACTGTCAAATTAGGTCTCGCACTTCCAAAAGGACCTGAAACACAACAAATGCATCAATTTACCAATTAAATAACACATAATTTCTCTAAAATCAGCTAAAATATAGTTGAATATGAATGAAACCAAAATATTGGAGTTCTCACTTGAAGATTGTGGCTTCAATCCAACAAAAACTTTGGTTGCACAACTACAATTACGTAAAAGTGAGTTCAGCATATCAATCAGATTACAGAAAATACAGTAAGTGTAGGAAGAGAAAGGAGGAGAAGAATGACCTGAGAGGAGGTGGAGAAAAGCTAGGTCTAGCGTGGAGACATGATGTAGAACCAGGCGACTGAAGAGGAACTGCCATTGAAACAAAATGGACAAGGTAGCGACTAGCGAGGGAGGGCGACAGAGAAATGAAATGATAAATAGGAGTAATATTATATTTATTAGTATATTTAGAGGATTTCGTTAATTTTTAAATTACATGTTAAGGAGAGGGAAAGACATAGTTAAGGAGGAAAATAATATTTACTGTAATTGAAATAATATCAGATTTGTAGGGAATTTTAATAATTGATTTATTTCATTTATAAGTATCTAAATTTTCTATTGGATAAAAAGTTAGAGTTTGTTGTTTTTCTCATTTAAAATCAAATTAAATTCTATTTTAATTGTTTTTAGTTTGTCAATCCAAATTAAATCATATTTAGTCAAAAAAAAACTAAATTTTCTAGACAAAATTAAATCTAAATCACAAATTAAAATTTTAAGCAAAGTAAAAATATGAATCAATCAATTGTATTAATAAGCTAAAAATTAAGATGCATAAGAAGCAATTCACCATCTTTGATATGATGAATTGAGTATATTGTAATCTTAAAAATAAACTCAATTTAGAATTTAGTTTGAACTCTAATATGTATTTGTAGATTTGGATCATTTTTATTTTATTTTATTTAAAGCTAATTTCTAGGTCTGGATCATTTTTTAGTCAATTGGATAACTCAAGTTTTTTTTATATATATATATATATATATATATATAATTAGGTCAAGGTTGAAGTATTCTATCACAGTTGTCATACCACATTGTATACAATACTCTAGGACTTGGATTATTGAGCTGATAGAACTTGGATTAGTTGTATTAATGTATATATTACGGTCAACAGGCATCTGCCGAAGCTAGCGATAGAACTTAAAGAAACAGGAAAAGAAAAAGAAAATAAGCGAGAAAAAGGCTTCATCATTAAGCATTAACCCTAAAAATGTCGATGGAAAAACATATGAGAATTAATATCATGGGGACATGTTAATACACAATAATTCCATTTCATGGAATAAAAATTGAGCGTGCCTAGTGAACTTGTAGCCGAAGCCAGAAACACTTCATTTAGTAGCAGTAAAAAGGAAAACCAGGTGCTGGATCAGGCTACAAGTCGTTCATATGTTGCAAGACTTCGAAAGAAGAAAAACTAATAATGTCCTAGTAGTGTTCATCATCGTCCAACGTAGTCCATATCATCCTGAAGCATTTTTAATGATAAATGATTAGTTTATGACAGATGAGGATTTACAGTATAATGCTAGAGGCAGAGCAAAGATCATACCAGAATAATGAAAGGAAGAGGATGAACAAAAGATATCCCAGTTTGATGAGACGTTTCTTCTTTTCCCAATTTAGTAAATTAAAGATCTCCGTTACATCAACCAGGTGCTGGTTGTTCGTGTACCTAACAATGGGGAACAACAAGACTAGCTCAAAATCATATGCAAGAGTTTGTCTAGCTAAAACACAACATTAAACATCCAGCAGCTCTTGGTATATACCAGTTGACTGCGGAGCTAACAGAGTACAGCGCAGAATGCGTCAATTATCTAGTTCCTTTTGTGGGGGTGGAGGGAGCAGTTAATAATAACGCTGTTATAAACCGAAATCACCGCATGATGATTATTTCAGCACTAGGGTCTACAAACCACTCTAAATCTTGATGCAGCAGGCTGGAATTTTACTGCAACAAGATAGGTTTAATGTAGAATCATGCGTTGACCTAATAGTTAAAGACTATCCCTTCCACCCTTTGTTACAGGGGTTCGATTCTCACCGCGCACATGAAGGGTCAATTCCCTTCCCCTTCTATTGTAGGGGATTCTCCGGCCTTACCCAGAGTAAAAAAGGATAAGTCTCAACAAGCTACTTTTAGCCCCAAAATGAGCTAATTTACAAAAGTAGACAAAACCATTCACATGACGAGACTGAAAGCTTAATTAACCTACTTAATAGTCACTATTAGTCACTAGATTAGAAATCTAAACTGCCGTTAAAGCAAGATAGACACTAAGGGCAAAATCCTATATTATTCAGGACATCAGGAAGGATAATATTTTTTTTTTCTCCCTGCTCAACACAAAAGCAAAACAGAAAAGGCTGGGAAAATAAAATGTGGGTCAATGACAATCATGAAAACGACATAGACGCATCACGCATGTATGATGTTGCCGTATACTTCTATGATGAACTTCAACTAATCTTTCACAAAATTGAGACCTACTACCTTCAAGGCCTTTGAGAAGATTAGAAGAAAATGATGCTAATATATAGTGTGTAGAACTTAAAAATACCAAAGGTCCAAGCTTGTTGAATGCCCAAAGATATTGAAGTAATCTAGCTTGCCGTAGCAGCACTTTGGTCACAATGACTGAAATATCAAACAGTTCGAGTCATTGAGGCCATCAAAACCACAATCCGTGCTGCGAATCAAATTATTTTCTTTTTACTTGGCAAAGCAACAAGGACTCTTTGTAAAATTAAAGGAGCCAATGTGTATATCTTAAAATATTATAAAGTTGAAGCATTGTGCAAAAATGCGGTAATGGTCACGATCGCGGTAACAAAATGGTGATGCGATAACGAAAGTAATATGGTTATCGTAACGCCTAAGTATAGTCAAAAGCATGAGATATCCCTTGATAAAGCCCAAAATGCAGTTTTTTTACACCCTTACAACGTAGTTTGTTATTTTATGAAAACCTTTAAAACGCAGCTGATCTGATGCAATGCAGCCTTGTTTTTGTTCTGAAGTGAAGTACAAAATCATACTATAGACCTGCTTTCAGTCAGGATTTAGCTTCCTAAAAAACTCAGAATCACTATGCAACTCTACTTCATCAGAGCACACAAGTTCTAAATCTGGAAAATGCATTGAACTTTAAGCCAACATGCATTTTTCCACACTTAAGCTGAATCCTGGATTGCTATGACCTTTAAATTCTCCGTCCCTAAATATAAATCCGTATCCACTTGCTCCTCCACAATTCTCTCTGAACCCTTTCACTCCACTTATTTTGCCTAACAAATGGAAAAGGGCAAACATTTGGAGGAGACAGGGGTAATATCAGAAGTACCTATGTTCTATTTCCCTGATATTCGATACGCCAAAATGGACATGACTCCTCACAAGCCATTTCATATTTCACTCTAACATCTTACTTGTCTTGACCATGTTCCATGATCAGTGAAAACTAAGAAAGGCTAAAGTTATCCATGAAATATGCGGTATGGGTACAAATGAGCTGATACGTTCATAAATTGCTCATAAACAAAGTCGGTCAATGCTTTGTCAAAGGTCACTACAAATAAACAAACTTGATTGGTAATGAGCCGAACACGAACAACTTAGATTCAACTCGTTTAATGTTCACGAAACAACTCATCTATGATTGTATAGTTTAAGATTGTGCCCTTAAGAAGGTAGTTTGAAAGTTTTTCAAGCTTTAAAAAATCTTTGCATTTTAAATAATATTCTATCATGTATTTTATTCACAAAAGCATATTTTATTAAGGAAAAAAGAATTTTAAAACTAATGTGTAGACACTGACCCAAACTGTTTTCCATGTAAAGATTAGTAAAAATTTGAATCTACTTAAATGTATACATACGTCACAAGGATTATTTATCAAATTAAACTTGATTCATATTCGTTTAAAGCTCAAATTAGAGCTTGAATACCAAATCGACAAACTTGTGGACAAAACTCGAAGAAGTCAATTCTTAACAAGCCAAGCTTGAACAAAACATTGAAACCTTGTTTGAGCTCGAGCCTTTACCAATAAAAAAGTTAAATCAAGCTTAGCTCGAACAAGCTCATACTTGTATCAACTTGGCTCATTTACAGCCCTAACCATTGTGCGAAAATGTGGTTATTAAAAATGGGCTTGATATAAGCTTTGAAACTAGAAATAGCAAACAAGTAAATCTAGGATCATTATACGCAGGTAAAATGTGAAAAAATGCAAAAATATTTTAGGATCAGGCATATGTTCCATAAATGAAGTCTCCCTTACATCTATGTCCAATTTTACCACAGAAACCTATGCTCTAATTTTGAACCTGAACGAGCCTGAAACATGGATATATATCTGACATTACCCAAGTATCAGTAACATAGGCTGAGTCAAATCAACCTAACTTACAGATGTCAAGGACCAGGGTAGCTATGCAGACATAGACCTTGGGATGCCCCAACTCTGCCAGTTTTAACGGTGAAGTCAACCCACCAGATATATCAATGATGTTTAGTTATCTACTTTTGCCATTTGTTTTAGAAAACCTCTCCAATAGAGCACCAAGAAAAAATATATGTATACATGCCAAGTTGGTTCGGTCTTTTGAAGATTCGTGTATCTTGACGAGTACTGTCTATCATACAAGGATACTACAATGCAAAACCATGATGCTAAAAGGAGTTGCTACATGAACCAAAAATTTGTCTCATATAATATATAACAATCCTCTTTTTCTATTCATTCTGGTCTAGTGCTAAATGTTCTGGTAAACACAATTCCTTCTTGTCCTTCATTCCTCCAGCAGTCCAAGTCATCTTGGTCTCTTTCTGATTCTTATATAGTCTGTCCATCCAATTCCCTACTTCCTTTTCGTAGCATCTTTTTATTGGAGTTGCACACGCCAAGATTGACAGAGTCAATCCTACCTCGTTTGTCCTCACTTTTTGCTACTCGTCAGCTTGAATATTGTTGTTTCAAATTTCTAACACTTAAGAGTGATTCCACACATCCATCTCAATTCTCAAAATAAGCATATAGGTTACTCCCATCTTCTTACCATGCTCCTTCTTAATGAGAAACACTGCAACACATGATGAAGCGAGTCTACAGGCTTTTCTATAAAATCCTTCCTTTAATCTTTCAGGCACAAGCATACAGAAGCCCTCAAGAATTTTGTTTCAAAGGGAACCGCTATTCCTAATGACAATGCAAACCAATTCAAACACATACGGTTTATCCAAACATCCATTCACTTTTATAAATGATCTGACCTTCTCATCTATGATTGGTACCCATTCTCATCAAATTCATTCAACAAACAGCTTTAGGGGTATTGTGATCTTATTTGAGTCAAGTTGTCACCATTCACTGGATAACAAGTTTAATAGCTTCCATTATTTGATTCAACACTCCATTTATAAAATTCATGGTTCCTAGACGTGTTTACCCAATTAGTTCATAGAGTGCAGAATTGACACGCTAAACATAAAGATTCAAACTCAAATAGGCACAGCAATCAAGCTAAGCTTTCAAGAATCAAAGTAATGTTTTTCATCTCTAATGCTCATTCATATACTAGCTAGTTAGTGTCGCATTCCCTTCAACAAGATGACATGATCAGGAATCAAGTATGAACACATTTCCAGTAACCTTGATCAACTAACAGAAAAAAAAAATCATAGGACAAGCGCCCAGATTAATTTTCTCCAGCAGTTGTTTCGAAGCACACGAGAAAACACTCATATGGACCCTAGATAGGCAACCAATAGCTCAAAGCTCATTCGCAAACTCCTATAGGAAGAAGTGCCATTTGGGTAAGAGACATCTTTTATGACATAATTATTGTAGCTTCAAAAGTGAAAAGTTATTAAGTTTTAGCTTCTTATGTATTCTAGACAGAAAATATCAAACTGACTCATTTGTTCAATAAAGAAATTTCAAATACCCCAATGAGTATAAAGAAGATGCCTCAACCCTGATCTCATCGACTTTATGTCACCCTAGCAATAGTATGACTATGAAAAGTTCTTAAATAGGGGAAATTAATTAAAGCCATATACAAGTAAGGCTTTACTATGTTAGTTAAGTTAAATATTATTGAAACTTGGAATAATCAATGCATGAAGAGGAATCCATTTAGATCATGGTGAAGGAAGAGTCTAATTATACAAATGAAAGAGATTTTGAAAACGATAGCAAAATCGAGCTGGAATGGGTTGCCAAGCATTACTCATGTCTGTCCTGGGGATGACACAACAACAGTGAGGAACCCAGCAATCATAATTAGGGGTAAACCGTAGTATATTATCTCTAGTCTCTATGTTGAACAACTATCAATTCTTATACTTGCCTTCACGAATTAATTCTTTCATTTGGTAGCTATTGTAACTCTCTTATTTTAAGTTACTCTGATCCATAAAAGATCTCAAAAGAAACATCAAGCATTTCAACTTGGATACTAGCCATAACTTCTAATTTCATTTGTACGTCTCATGCATCTGTAAGGCTGTAATTTGACATGACACAAGCAGGAAGAAGCGTGTTTGGGAAAAAAAAAGTTGCAAGTACTCTACTCACCAAGTAAATTAGGGCAAAAAAATAAAAATAGAGCAGCATCGATGCTTACATTTTGATGTTGTAGTAAAGGTATGGCATACATAAAAGTGCCATAATCCAATGGCCGGTTAGGAGAAAAAGGAGGCAAAGTCCTCCTTGTATTATAAATTCTGGAAAGACTACTTGGTTTATCCGAGCTGCAGAGTCATATGGGTTGATGTAATCAAACTCTAGATCTGCCAAGCACATAAGCTGCAAGAAAATTCTGATATTAGTACAGATCTTTTAATTATGTTAAGGAAAAACATCATGTTCAGCACTATCATAAATATATTTATGTTGTGAAACAGCCTATAACTTCTTTTAAATCAAAAAAATATTTGATGCATCAAAACAGCAAAAAGATCAGGTAGAACTCAACACTGCCACCATTATACCTGTCAGCATATTTTACCTTATAGTTATAGGTTCCATTTGTTGGAAGTTATAACAGATCCAGAGTGCAAAACAGCCATATTCTTTGTTAGTTGATAAAATTCGAAAATGAATAGGATCAAAATCCACATCAAACAAATAAAAGACAAGCATAAAAGATCAGTACTCAAAAACTTAATAACCAATATGTAAAAATATACAAATTTTCCATCTAATTACATACTGAGTCATTGGGGCCAAAAGCTCCCCAAGAGGGAGAATCAACACTCCAAAATAATAAAAGTACGTTCCCAAAAATCTAACGCCAAAGAGGTTTAGTAGCCCCCCCCTCCCCTGGCTGCCAGTAGGCTTCCTCCACTTTGCGCCTCTTCTCTGCAGCCTTTGTAATACCCCAGATTTAGCTTGAAAAAGGATTGATAAACTACTCATATCAACAAGGTGCATCTTCTTTTCTAGGGAGCCCATTTGCTAAGAACTCCACAGTTAAGGGTGCTTGGTGGGGAGCAATCTTAGAATGGGTGACCTCCTGGGAAGTGTTCCCGGGTGCGCGCGAGTGAGGCAAAGTGCGCTGGAAAGACTTGTGTTGGTTTGTGGGTCAGTCTACAGTCTCCATGAGTAGTCCCCAGCGGTCCGAGGGGTCGGGGTGTTACAAATGGTATCAGAACAACCCTGCGACCGTGGTTGATAGTGTTCAGTACACCTAGCGGGGGAAAAGATCCTAAAGTTACGGTCCAACGAGGACGTTGTATTCTTAAGTGGGGGTGAGTGTAATACCCCAGATTTAGCTTGAAAAAGGATTGATAGACTACTCATATCAACAAGGTGCATCTTCTTTTCTAGGGAGCCCATTTGCTAAGAACTCCATAGTTAAGCGTGCTTGGTAGGAGCAATCTTAGGATGGGTGACCTCCTGGGAAGTGTTCCCGGGTGCACGCGAGTGAGGCCAAAGTGCGTTAGAAAGACTTGTGTTGGTTTGTGGGGCCAGTCTACAGTCTCCATGAGTAGTCACCAGCGGTCCGAGGAGCCGGGGTGTTACAGCCTTGATCAGCGTAAATAAGATGAATCAAGCCATTGTTGACCCACCCCTCCACACCCCAACATTTGTTACCAGTTCTTGGTGCTGGACTGCTGGTTTACCTCCAACGAAGATCAGAAATGGCCATATTTGAGGTGAGTAGGTAGAACTCACTTATTTTGAACATCTCACAGCCCACGGGTGTGGTTTTTTATTGATCCTCTTTTTTGTGGTCTTATGTTTGTTACTCTCTTTTTTTCTCTCTCGTTTTGTTGTTTTTTTATTTTTGTTGGGGTGTTTGCTTCTTATATGTCTCTAACTCACTATCTGTGTATCCATGATCTTCTAACCTTTCATGTCAATCAATTGTATTATTAAGAAAAGTCCATTGAAGAAATCTTGACACTTTTGAGGTTCCTGATATTATCGTCATGTGTATAAGGTTTTTAAAGGAAGAAGGTAACTCCAAATCAAACTAGGAAGCTTAATTCTACACTAAGGCTAACAATCTCCTAGTGCCATTTCTATGATAGACAGGGTTCCTGTTTTCTGTTTAAGCAGTGTCCTTGAGCCTCAAGCTTGCATTTAGCGCTCTCAAATTAAGGATGTCAAAAAACTCTTATTTTATATTTTTGTTAATTCCTTAATCTTGGAAAAGGATTGGCAAATATAGGTGAGAAAGATTGAAGAGGCTCTCAAAAACCTCAACAAGGCTAGAAGCCTTGACCCTAAGAACAAGGAAACTTTTAACCAAACTCAACTACATCACAGACAACCTTAAGGTGAAAAATGATCCAGGAAACTAGGAAAGTAATATTTTGTACGAGAGGCCGAGTTCCAATGAAGACAATAAGAGCCTGCTCCCCAAATAAGGGATATGGACTACTGAGATTGAAGACGAAAATTCAATGTCGGATAAATCTCCGCTCAAAAAAACCACGAACAACCAGGGTATCCTCCATGAAAAAAGATCTAGTCGGCCTTGTGAAATTGTTGGGAATTTTACAGGTCCTTAAGCAGCGTTCCTTTACCTACTGTAGCAAAGAAGAGCCTTCCACCTCCTTGTCAATATCAGCAAACAATATGGGGCAAGTAAAGGCAGGGAAAGAGTTAGATGTTTATAATCATCATTCCCATATAACCATATCATTGCAGTATCCATCCACCCTAGCCGTCATGATGCTCCTAAAGTTCATTGTGGTATAGAAATAAGTAATGAGGAGGCCAATGAAAAACCTCTATCCTAATTGATAGCCCCAGTGTCACATGGCAGAAGCAAAGGTATCAGACCATGGACCAATGCTCAAGTTTGGTGCAGAGTGAAGAAATTTGAGTCTGCAACACACGATTTTGTCAACTCGACAAAGAGAAGAATGCCCTTAAACATCACAAAAGAGTGCTCAGAATTGCGAGGCTAAACAAAAGAAACTCATATTTGGGGCAGTAGCTTAAACCAAACCAGAGCTCCACAAAATCAAGATATTGTTCCCCTTGTGTAAACCACCCCATGCAAATTGAGAATAGCATATTGGGATAGCAAGTTATGTTTGTTTTGGTCTATTTTTGGCCTATTTTGGAAAATTCAAGAATTCAAAGAGAATTAGGTAACATTAATTCATAGGTTTCCACTTCTAAAAATAATCAGGCTGCATGCACAAACATGAAGGAAGGCCAACCTAAAATCACAAAAAAGAATTGCGAATATAATTGCGCGGTGAAGGTCACATCGAAAAAGCAGAACCTTTTTGTGTTACCGCATACTTTGAAAGCATCGCAATGTGCATAGTTAAGTTGAAAATATCCACTATATCATAGTAATTCAAGCGTTTTAGAACATATATTTCAAATAAAGCTTATAGTGGGAGTTTAGAACCTAATGCATATTAAAAAGGATTATAATGGCTAATATTCTAGTAGAGCAGTTTATAATGACCGTTACTCCATGATTACATAAAGAGATTTTGCGACATGGTAAGCTCAATATCTGTTCTAAAGCGGTTTTATGTAAATAAATTACCTCAATTATTTTTTAACGCCAAAAATGCTTTACTTTGTCTAGTCTAGAAATGTTTTCGTCCAAATGTCATCCTTCACTTGGTATCATTATTCACTATCATACTATGCTATGCTTATCCTAGGATGCCCTTGCATGAGTCGTACAATTTTATATTTTTGCCCAAGTTGATAGTGTGTCCTTTCGCTAGTCTAATCAGCTTCTTTAACGACTTTAGCATTCGCTCAAATTTTTATTCTTGCGCGGGTATGATTACAAGAACATCAATGACTAAGAGTTTGTGCTGAGTGACTACACATTCACCTAATACGACATCATAGTTTAGGCACCTTCTCCACTTATTTCTCCTAGTCAAGAAGTAATCAATTTGGGTAGCATTCGTTCTACTTATTTATGTCACCACATGATTTCCATGCATACCTTGTGTTAAGTACTACAAATCATATGTTGTGTAAAATCCAAAATACTTTCCCTCCTTACTTTTCATACATATCTAAAGTGTCTATAGACATTCTCAAACACTTTTATTGTCTGCCCAACATCAACATCAATATAAAACTTTTCTGATGTTGCGAAACTTTGCATCACACCATCTAACTAATCCTAAATTTCTTTTCGATGCTTATCTGCTCCCATTTGAGACGCATATGGACAAATGATGTTCAATATTTTTCTTCTACACAAATACAGAAACAATAAAATAGCAATAATTGTGAGAAGTACAAAGATGAACAATATGAACTCTTAAAATCTTCCATCAAAATTCAAGCCAAGTTCTTTCACAATTCGTAGTTTCCAATATAAACACCAAAATTCCTCTCAACATTCATACTCATAGAGGATGAATCCCAATTTAAGAAGACTAATGAAAAAAGAAAGGCGAGGACTTAACAGCCCACTCTACAAAGAAGGATTCTTTTCTCATAAAATTCAACCCAATGTTACCTGATTTGCTAATTCACTATCAACATGATTGAATTAGCTCAAAAGGGCTCAGAGTTTGATCATTGGGGTTTACAATTTACAGTGATCAGGCAGGGACTAAAAACTGCCCACTCCACAAAGAAGATTTCTTTTCTCATACAATTTAATCCAAGGTTACCCAATTTACACTGATATAGTGTATCAGGTAAAACTAGTTCAATCAACCCATATTCTCACAAATTCAAGGTTCATTTAGAGAGAGGGGAAAGATAAACCAATGAATTTAAACATCAAGCACTACAAGTTAACATGTAAAATATTAGCTCATAAATTACCTAAAACTTGACTGCAAATTTAAAAAAATTCACATCTCAACCATTTCAATTACTCCCTTCCCCTTCTTTTAAATTAACCTTTTAAACAGTTTACACAACATACCCATAAAATGTACGAATTCCCACACTTTAACTACAGCGTCAAGAGTCAAGAGAATAACCCCATGAAACAAAATTTATTGGGGGACCAGAAAGTAATCGATTTCCAACTAAGTAAACACAATTAAATTCCCAGAATTAAACGATTAATTTCCCTTATATATTAGCAGCAACAAACACACATCTACATTAAATTGTTTTCAAAAGAGGGCGTAAAATAAAAGGCAATAAAACAAGAATTAATTCAACAAACCAAAAATTGAACTCATAAAAAAATCATAGGTTTTTCAGATGAAAATCAAAATTTAGAAAGTAAAAGGACCTGATAAACGACAATAACAAGGAGAGAAATAATGACAAAGAATGAAATCAGCCATGCGAAAAGGCTCCACATGCTCGATTGTTCTTCGACCCACAAATTCCCTCTCAAAATTTCTGTGTACTCACTCCGTCACTCGAAAGCTCTCCGACTATATCGCCGAATTTCCCGGTAGAGATTTGTGTGAGTTAGGGCAGACGACCTCTATTTTTCCGTTGAGTCGTCGTGGGAAATGGTCAGAGGGAGACGCCAGGTAAATTAATCTGTTTTCATGAAGGAAACGGTATGGTTTTTCTTTTGTTTTTCTAATATATAGTTGAAATGATTTCTATTTTTGGAAATTTTTGATAAATAATGAAGTACTAATAAATAATAATGGTCTTCTCCTAATCCATGTTATTATGGGTGGAGTAAGTCCAAAAATGGAAAGTGGGAAGGTTGAGTTTATATACTTGATCCGTTATGAAATACTTACTATATTTTAATTTTAAGTACTATTAATCGTTCAAGCTTATTTTATATATTATGATTAATATGTAAGTAAAAATGTAGTCAAGTGGGATCTTATTTGAATTGTCCAATCGCATACTTTCATCATATTAACTTTTTATAATTTTTAGATGTGTATAATTCGACATATAAATGAACAAAATAATACTTTAAATTGCGTAAAAAGTGAAATGTAGCAAGTATAATGAAACGAAATTGCGTAAAAAGTGAAATACAACAAGTATAATGAAACGGAAACTAAGTTCAAGTGTTCAACTCTTCCACCATCGATTAATGCCCACTATTCTTTAGGGGTTTGACTTTATGTATATTTTTAATGTACATCTTGAAAGTTTTTAAAATAATTTGAATAAAAATAGCAAATATGAAATAATATGTATATATTTTTTTCATTTGGTTTGATATGTTGTTCTTTAAAAATATAGTCAAAGTGATATATGTTAAAATTTAGATTTAAAATGAAGGAATTAAAGAAGTGAATACGTAATATGAGTATTTTTTATCTTAAAATATTTTACCAAGTGAGTATGTAATTTGAGGATTTTTTTATCTTAAAATCTTTTACCATTTCATATTAATTGATATATGAGTATTGAATACCTTTTGTACGTACTTCAATTTATTTGATGAAGTTTTTTGATGCTTTGGATTCCAAGTCTGGAGTATTCAGGATGGGAACACAATGTACACATAATTCAGCTTTTCTACATATAAGGATTTTCAATGAAGATTTTTCTTTTTTTTTTTCATATTTTTACAACTTTGAAAAATTTTAAGTGTCACAATTAAAGAAAGTTTGTCAAATAAAATTTATTTATTGGCTAAACAAAAATAATATGACATTTGATATTGACCAATATTTCTACCGTTAAAGTATCTTTGACTAACATTTATTTATAGTTAAATTAAGTAAATTAGATAATATATTATTGACAATTTTTAAAATTACAGAGTTAATTTATACATATACCTGTTAAATTTGGGTGTTTCTACTGCATAGTATTTCTAATTTTTTTTAATATCATATATATATATATATATTAATACTAAAATAATCGTGCATTGTACAAATTTTTACATTTTTACATTAGTAATCTATATTTATATCTGAAATAAATTTTGGTAAAATTTACCACATTAATTAAGACAAAGATATGTACATCTAGTAGTAGTTAAGTATTTGATATTGAATACATTATTTATTGATAAAAAAGCAACCATTGAATATGGTTTCCTAATTTTTAATGACTTGTACTACGATGCATAAGAAAATTATAGAGAGATCGTAAGAAGTCCAAAAACTTGGCTAATGGAAATGAAAATCTTTCATTCTGTTTTGATTGGTCTAAAATAATTGTTCTTGCATGATCTGCTTGCTCGGGACATAAGAAGAATTTCCTAGACCCCAAATTGATCACTTTCTCATCCAATTTTAGGCCTGCAAAATCACAAAACCACATTATTAGATTTTAATTTTACTTCTTACCCGTTTTGTTTTGTTTCTTTCTATAATTATCGTGATTTTACTTTATTTATTTATTTTTATTTTTCTTTCTTATTTTATTTTATTTTTGGTTAGACTAAGTTTTTACTTATACTATCTTTTTCTGCTAATAGTTGCACTCTTAAAACAATATTGCCTCTCATATCCTTCAATTGCAGGGCCCTTACTGTTTGGGGTGAAATCGACCGCTTTTTTCTTGTCCTCCATGTGAAGAGTGTAGGGGTATGGATTGTCCATCACCTTTCCTCACCCAGACCTTGCTTGTAAGCGAAATATTGGGTATGATGATGATGAACAGTGTCTAGAAATCAAGTGTTGCAAATGTTAGAGACAAAACAAATACTCCCTCCGAATCAATTTAGAAGTCCCATTTGCTTGGGCACGGTTATTAAGGATGGTGTGAGGTCCATTAAAAAGGGTAAAGGGTAAATAGTAAAGGATAAGTAGTGAAGGGTAGTTGGGTAAGTAAGGTATATGGGGTATATTCGTAATTACTTGTGTGAACTAAGGATATTTAGGTAAAAAAAGATTGACAAAAATAAAAATGGGACAACTAAAAAGACTTTGTCAAATAAGAAAATGGGACAACTAAATTGATTCGGAGGGGGTATAATTTTTGACATTTTATATACTCTAACACGCCCTCTTAATTAGACGAGAGCCCATTGGGTTAGAAGTGTAGATACTCATAGAAGCTGATTATTTCACTTTATAAATAAACTGTGGTTGAGATTTGAACCCACGATCATTTATCATGCACGTTGGATAGTGATACCATGGGCTCCAATAACTTATTGTGAATGAATTAACACTATAACAGTATATGTCACCTCATTTCCCTCCCAAAATGTTATGTGTTTATGTAACAATTAGCAAATTGAGTTGAAAAAAAGGAGTTTTTGTTTTTAATCTGCTAATATTATGAATGAACTAATACTTGTAGAAAAACTTACTTTGGAGACTGAAGGGAGAGTAATGAAGGCCAAAGCAAGAAGGATGAATCTCACTCAACAATGGCCTTCTCTTCTCTTTCACGTACACTTTTAACACATCCTTTATCAAGTCATGGACCGTATCATCGGGCGACACTATAACTTGAATCGGCCCGACACTTCCCCGAACAGTTACGCTAACCAGCAGCTTCGTCATCTGAGGAGTCTGCGGCACAACTTGATGATCATTTCGCGAAACCTGATGCGTCATATTTTTTGGTACCAATTTCTAAGACGCAAATAATTTGAAACAATATATATCTGTCCGACAAATGTTAATGTTAAAACGATTTGATTTGATGACTTTAAGTTGTGCTTGAAAGATAATATATGGAATATTATGCCGAAAAAGTTGGAGTGTGTGGAAATTTCGGCGAAGGTGATAAAGATGTGTCCCATCGGTTGTGTTATGGACTTATATGCAGTGGTGAAGTTTCGGAGGGTACTTTTTGTTGGCTATTTTGTATACTCATTTTGTTGCTGTCGTGACCTTTAATTTGATTTGTGAAGGATATGGATTGCTTTGCTTAGCTACAATTCTACAATATCTACTCCTATTCATTCTCTCTAAAATCATTAGAGGTCTTTTTACATAAATTAATTTTTGAGTATTAGATACTCCCTTCCAGTCATTATAATTATTTTCTTTGGATTTCGCATAACAATTAAGAAATTAAGAGAACTATATAAAGTGTACTCCCTTGACTAAATATACTCTTTATATTTCAACCCATTATTAACCATACTTAACACTCAGAATATTGTGTAATTATGAATTATTAATGAGGACAATTTGGTACATTAAAAATCTATGGCTTAAAATAAAAAAGGGAACAACTAAGGTGAACTGATCAAATAAGAAAAAGTGAGAATTATAGTGAATTGAAGAGAGTTAAATTTACCAAATACTCCTAAATAACAAAATCAGTTGATTAAATCAGTTCATAAAATTAGTCAGTTGAACCAACTCCTCTACTTCATAGTTAAAAGAATCCTAATCCTAATTTTGCGATTCTACGATCTTACGATCCAAAAACAGACGATCGATCTTAATTGTAGGTAGGATCTTAAAGTTGGCAGAATTGTACGATCCTACTTATCTCAAGAATTTAGGAGTAGGATACACAATTGTATGATTCAACGATCCGATCCTACAAGAGTAGTCTCAATCCTAAAAACAATATCTTATAATCTAGATTTGACAAACACACACACACACATACATATATATATATATATATATATATATATATATATATATATATATATATATATATATATATATATATATATATATATATATATATATATATATATATATGAAAATTTACAAAGAAACACCTTATAAAACCAGTTTTTGTAAAAAGAACACCTTTAAATTTTTTTTTTTGTAAAAAAACACCTTTTAAGAGACTTTTTATTAAAAAAAACATCTTAAATCAGTTTCTGGTGACTTTTTCTTGAGTTTCAGTTTAAATGATTATTAAAATAATTTATTTTTCATAACTTTATATATGAAGTGAAATAAATTTTGATTTACGCCTTAAAATATTAAAAAATAACAGAAATATAATTAATGATCAGTTATCTAAAGCAAATTAATGCTTATTTGTAGGATCATACGATCCTACTATCCAATTCTGCCAATTTAGATCTTACCCTCATTGATCCTAGGTATGAGAATCATGATCCTAACAACCTTGCTCTAGCTAGCTACCGCTTTTAGCTATCAATTGTTTGTCAAACACCTCCATTGTTTATGAATTTCATGTGTGCTATACCAAGCAAGTACTTGGTCTAGCTAGTTTTGTAACACCCCGTCCCATAATTACCTGTAAATATTGATGCGGAAGCAAACTACGGGACAGTGCATTACGCTGACACAGAAGTAAAGGTGGAAAAAGGAAATAAAATGTTATAAACTAATTACATTATAAACATATAGCTAAACAGCGGGCCTAGGAATGATGTACTAAAAGTTTAACTTCAAAAAGGAAACGTGAGGCAGAACAACCTCAGATAGGTAAGTAAAATGAGGACTATTTAAAAACTTTTTCTACTTGTTCAAAACACATGCGACACTAAGTTTAAACTTCAGAGGTAAGGCTCTAAGCTCACAAAATATTGCCCAACGCCCGATTGAAAAATATATAAGCATATCATTCACAATCTTCACCTAAAAATATTAACAACAGTCCACAGTCAGTGGGGAGTAACTAGCAGTCTTTCTAAGGTAATATCTAACATATACAGGGCAGTACAACTGTGTTCATAAAAGGCTACATCAATAATTCAACATCTAAATTCATATAATAAAATATTCTATTGTAAACATGCGCTGAATAACAATATCCAATGTAATCATATGCAAGCATAACAGAGTAAGCTGTAAAATCACACATTAGTTATAGTGGAGGAACAGACGCCAGTACTACACGCAGCAGTACTTCTCAAGCTTTGCCGGGATCGCAACCCCTTAGTTAGCGCACTAACTGTGTCTAAGAATGGCCAAACTCCCGTTATTAACATTCCATACCGAATGCAATAATCGGACGACAGCAACCACCTGAGGATAAGGTACTCCATACCGAGTACACTAACACACTCCATACCGAGTGTGTGGGGCCCTATAATAACACCATTCCATACCGAATGGTGGTGGCATTTGTCCTACCCATCAACCGCAGTCTAAGGGTTTTCCTCCCTATACATGTATCACATATCATAATAACATCATGCCGTATTGGGCAATCAATTCATGCTTCATGCCATCCAGGAGAAATAATTCTCATGCATCATAAGATACCCATAACATATCATATCAAAATAAACATGAAGCATAATCATCCTCAAAATAAGGTAATCAACCATTTTGCATAAAAGAAATGGGTTGCTTAGTTTAATCCCTTAGTGGATTCCTTCAGAGTTTTACCAAACTTTCAAAGGTCATAACTCTCTGCTTAGAGCATCAAATCAGGAAATGTTTGAGTCTAAATTGGTTAGCTTTTCATAAAGTTTATCTTTTGTTAAGAAAGCATTTACCGATTCTAAGTCCATATCTGGGAAAATCACTAAACATAACAACCTGTCCTAAAAACAGAATTGCTCTGTCCGCTGTATTACGAAGGCCATAACGCAGCCTATACAACTCCAATTCAAGTGTTTCTTGAGCCTAAATTCAAGTACTTTAAAAGACCTACAAGTTTCATTTGAACATTTTAAGCTAATTCTGCCCTTAAATAAGTCAAATATGCTAAAATATTAAAAACCTCATTTTTCCAATTAATACTCTAAGAACAGAATACTTGCTACTCAACGAAATAAAGCTACGTCATGTTCTTAGGCACTTTAGGAACCCTAAATGAACTTATCTGAATCTGAGTTTTTGGATATGTTTTAGGCCTATATTTAATCTTTCCAAAACATCAAGAAAAACGAAATTTGGTTTAGTATATTAGTCTCTAAGTCCAATTCATTAACCATAGGTAAAACTGACTTTTCAGACTGCACACTTCTACAAATCAAATTAAAAAGACCACTTAGAAAATTCCCCAAATCATGATAATTGGACAAACGTATATTAATATAAGTAGGAGTCTTGTGTCAAAATTTTAGATTCATTAAAGCAGTATAACAAGTCCTTTAAACTTGTTTAAGGCAGGGCAAGAACATAAACACCTTAACAGAAAACACTGAAACAGGATGTTAGTATAAAAATAATTATAAATACTTACAAAAATACCCATATCACGAATTTAACATGTAATATCAAAAATTTCATTAGGAGTAATATGTAAAAAGAACCAAGCTAAAATTATTTCTTGAGTATCCTAAATAGTCTCAACATACTCAGAAGGTCACAGCATGTACCCGGTTTGGTCCTTGCTCAATTTCACCTATTTCTAAGGCATGAGACTTGGATTAAATCATTTGTACTTACTGTATATGACAAATACTAACTTAGAATGGGTGCTAGTTACCTTAATTCGTGGGTCAAAATTACCAAAAGGTTGAAGAAACCAACCGCCAAACACACGTCCTGCTAAGCGTGTTTGCTGTTTCCTTTTTGCTTATGATTTTTGGTGATCTTTTGTGCAATGTTTGAAGAGGTTTCTTGCTTGAGTATGTAGTGGAAACTTTTCAGAACAGTAGGCAGCCTTTAGCCTTCTTAATTAATAAGGATGAGAACTAAATTAAGGAGTTTAAAGGATAAGAATGTGCCGCCAGCTCAAGGAAGAAGCAAGGAGCTGTCTTTGCTTAGCCTTGAAGTGCTCTCCTATGTTTTTGCCACATACCCTAGCTTAGGTGTATGGGTGTCACATTTAGACATGCTTACTTAATATGGAAGGCTTAATAAGAACATAAGAGGGTCGTTTTGTAGGCTTAAAACACGAGACATGAAGAGTTAGAAATTAAAGGGTCATAGTTGTGCACATTGTTGTATATTGAGGTGCTTGCTTACCTTAGCTTGCTTGAAAAAAAAATGTAATTATGCCTACATTGCATAATTTTGGACATGAGTGGGGTTAAGCAAGCTCGTTTTAGGAATCGAATTAAATTTACTCGGGGGAAAAATTCCTTATGAACTTAATCAATTCTGAGCTTCTTGTTCCAATTAAAATTAGAACATTTTGCCTTAATTTCCAAAGTTATTAACCTTAATTATGTGGTACTAGATTCTTGGGTGTTACAAGTTTTATAAATCTAGAATATCTGCGAGTATAAAAAACGAAAATAACATATCCAAATATTTAGTTTTGTAAATATCATGATTTGAATACGATATTTGGTTTAATATCGGATATTCGATTCGAATAATTTGCTTTAGTAAATCGGATAAGTTTTCCGATTTTGAAAAAATAACGAATAATTTGGATCGGATATTTTTGTATACCCCAACTGGTAGTAGTGGACCTACACTTGGGCATATGGTTGCATAGGCAACCCCATCTTAAAATAAAATAAACAAATGTTGTCATAGACCTTTGAACTTGCAACCTTACTGAAGGTAAATCTTGGATTTTAAGATTTATTCATTAATAAATTTACAACATTAAAAGTTCAAACACAATTTCAAGAAGGCTTAAAGTCCGTCAACCCTTACGTTGCCTGTCCTTGAATTCTATTATGTTCTTTAATCTCCTTGAAGGAATTTGAAAAATATATACAGTTGTTTCAGACATTTTTTAAATTTTTTTTTGTATTTTTTAATTTTAATCTTAAAGGTATTAATTTTTGACCTTAAAGGTATTAATTTTCAAGACTGATACCTTTAAATTCAAAATTTATAAATGCCCAGAAAATTAAAATGTTGTTACACACGCGAATTGGGCCCCCCTAATTGACGGTCTCATAATAAGACCGTCTCGTCCAAGTTTTTGTCAAAAATTTTAGCATCTCATTTAGTAAAAATTTTCCACAGAATTTATCAAACATAAATAGAAACAAGACGTATAGATAAAATTTTTGATACAAAAATTTATCAGCCGAAATTTGGTAATCTGATGATAAAAGGCAATTAAAATTAAAATCTTTCTTTCAAATTGGAACTCCATATTATCATTATTTATTTATAATTTTATTTTATTAATTAAAGTATGAAATCATAGATTTACAAAAAAAATTAAGTATCGAATATTGCCCATTAGCACTCTCAATTCGGAAACCTTTAATCTACCATTGTAGTGTATTACCAAATCATATACGCCAATTGTTTTTGTCTCTTTTAACAAATCATAATAACTCAAAGTCATTAAAAAAAATTATTGGCATTTATGGAGAAAATATAACATTTTAGAATCACAAGATTTATTTTCAGATCTTCCTTTAACTAATGAGAAGTAATGTAAGGTAAGGCAACTATTGGCATTCACCTTATTATTATTATTAAGATGGACTAAAATAAATATGATGAATTAGAATATTAAATTACGCTAAATAAGTGGCACCAAGAAAGTATGCAATTTTGATAGGGTAGGTTATGTCATGTATTTTAACTTCTTCAATAATTGTTGATGCCCTTAATTAATGTGCTATCCTTGTGATCATTAAGGATCCAAATATTTCTCATGCTAACAACCACTCTTCTCAGTCTTCTGAGAGACTCCTTGCTAATTAAAGTTTTTATAAACTAAAAGATAATAATAACTGATTAAATTAAAAATGATCTCTCAAAAAAACTATTTCTCACAAGACTTTATGGTTTAATTTTGAGATTTAAATATTCAATTAGATTTATGAAATCAAATTTTGTGGTAAACAAATAATAATAGTAGAATGATCATAACTATAAACCTTAATTTCTTTCAACTAAATCAACTAATATTTTTCATTATAGTTTCTCCTATTTAATACTCCCTCCTATTCAACTTATGTGTCCCATTTTCTTTTATGGTCAAGTCATCTTAATTGTCCAATTTCTATTTTTTGTATGGGTTTTCGACTTTTATGCCCTTAGTAGCTTTATCCTATTTTCAATTATACCCTCCATTACCCATACTAATTTTCCTCCCTTACATTAAAAACCCATAATACCACTTTTTTTCCTACCCTTAGGATCCCACTTTTGACTCTCCTTAAAATCCATGAAAAGTCAAATAGGACTCCTAAAGTGAATAAGAGGGAGTATTAGAATAACTCTAGTGTAAAATCGTTTCACGATAAAACAAATCTATTAAAGAGACCGACTTATATCCAAAGTGCTTTTTTAGACAATTGAAGAGAACATTTTAATATCCAAATATCAAGTTTAATTTTAACATTTAAAACAATGTATTAAACATTAATAACTTAAAGGAATATTTTAAATACACAAATAAAGATTAATTTAGCTGGACTAATTGGCTTAGTTTAGAATTATCTCATAGCGAGACCTTCTTAAATGAAAATTTATGTTGATCATACTAGCAATTAAACGGCAAGTTATTATTTACTTGGGATATTGATCTTTAAATCACCATAACAATCATGAAGGATAAACATTTATCAACTACTCTGAGAAACTATCTATTAATAAGACAACCTAAAAACCAGTGTCTTATATATTCATAATTTGTATTAGTTGGACTATTTAACCATATGTGAAATATATCTCTCAAAGAAATTGTCTTATACAATATTAGGTAATTATATTTGTATTTACGGTCTGTTTGGTTAGTGATAGTAAATGGCGGTAATGAGAATGATTTATAGTGTAAAATTTCATCAAAAGTTCCAAGTCATTCCCATGGTAATGAAACTTTGATCACAATTTTTTTTGTTCACAAATTTTCATTACCACCTAATACCACATTTGCCAATGGTAGTGTATTGGAATGAAATTTATGAAGAAAAATGAAATGATTGAAGTCGGATAAGCACGGGCATCAAAGTAGCAATAGATTTTTCAACCAAAATTACACTAATTTTTATTCCCATTACCACCGTTTAGTACTACCTATTTAACGGGCCGTTAGTATATATATGTAATATTGTCATATTTGTAGTAGGAGTTTTTTTAGGTAAGTAGGGTTTTTCCTATTGTGTATATATAACCCTCTTATTCATTAATGAAAGGCAGCCACTTTTGTCTTCTTAATTCTCTCTTAAACGTACAACAATTTTGTAAATTCATTAGTCAATCAATTATGCAACAACTCTTTTTATGAGACCATATTATTAGTCTATTTTTATAATTGATCACTTTAAAAAGTGTAAGTGATCACTTGAAGCCTTGAAGGTAATCACGTGATCAATTGAAGATTATAAGTGATCACTTTTAAAACTATAAAAGGGATCACTTTAAAATTATAAGTGATTATTTTAAGCTTATAAGGATCACTTAAAGGTTATAAATGATCACTTTAAAATTATAAACAATCATTTTATACAGTAAGACAAATTCTTTATTAAGACTGTCTCATCATGAGACGACTTAGTATGGACTGGCCCAAAAGCTAAATGTGTTGGTTATCTTTTTAGTTTTATTAATTTTGTCTCTAAATTATAGTAGTTTAATGTTTTGGGTTGCTTATATGGGTCCGTCTCACGGTGAAACACTCTCATACAAGACTACAGTAAATATAGATTAGACTAGCCAATAAATATGTACTCCTATATATTTAAGAATTTGTGATAATGTAAGAATGGGCAATATAATGAAAGTCTGTATGCGAAGACCAACAATTTTAAAAAGACACTAGCCCAATAGAATTCCAATGTTCTAATATTAGCCCATTGTATGTCTGTTTAGCCACAACATTGCATCTTATTTAAGCCCAATGTTGATTTTGTATTTATTTATATCTATCACATGATAGCCCGTTTTGTATGAGACCGTCTCATGGTGAGATGATTTCAATATAAGATGACCATAAGTTAAAAGTTTCTATTATTGAATTATTTAATCTAAAGATGAGAGATTGTAAGTCACGGGTGAAACCGTTTTATGAATTTGTGAATCACATTTTTATCAAAACGTGTACTACTATAAGATCCAATGTCAATTTGCATCTTGAATCCATTGAACGAATTAATCCTAAACAATACGTTTGCTATTGTTTTGATATAGGGCCGCGTAGGCTGAGGGTTAAAAGAAAGGCAACAAAAATTAAACTCAAAATTTTACAAGAAAAAGTAATACATGCTCTAATTAAAATAAAACTCGATTCTCAATAATATCGTATGTTATTGAATTGTGTCAAACTCCTTAGATCAAATTGTTGTGTAATGATCCACCGTCTCAACTCCTAATTATGTTAAAAATATTATTATAAAATAAATATATACTATACTTTTATTATTATATTTTTAATTTAGTAAAAATAACTAACTATATTCTCTCTCAATGACAACAACAAATTCCAACACCTTAATTCCAATTGATTGGGCCGACTATGTTGATCCAATAAATTAATTTCAATGGTAGTCCGCATAATTATTCATTTTTTTTAATTTTTATTTTTCATATCATCTTCTATCCTTTTTTTTTTTTGAAGACTATCAAAAAATTTAACCTTCTATCTCCATTACTAATTCATAACTAGGTTGAAACCATCTTTAACGATTCCATCTCATACTCTTCTATATTTTTACGACTTTTTACGTTTTTGTATTGAATTTTATGACTCAAGTATGCTCAAACTATATTGTTTCTCATGTACAATAATTAATTGTTATACATGTCAAATTGATTGACAACAAATTTGAACGTCCAATAACTTCACCCATATTTGGAGTGGAGGAATTCATATTTGCCATCTTTAAATTTAAGTGTTATTTTTGTAAATTGTAAATAAGATTGGAGGAATTCATATTTGCCATCTTTTAATTGAAGTGTTATTTTGGTAAATTGTAAATAAGGCTTGGTAAAAGTTTTGTATGGAATTGATTCACATTTCACACTATTTTTATGCGTACACCTAATAATAATAAGTGTTTGTTTTTTATTTATACTTGGTTGTACCTATCAAGTAAAATATATAAGGGTTGGGTAGATTATTAGGTAATTTTAATTTATTTTGATAAAAATAAAGGGTTGGGTAGTCACACCATCCAATATTAGTGTTTGGTAAATTAGTTGGTTGAAATAATTTATAGTTATAAATAAGTTGTTTTTGAATAAGTTGCTCATAATAACGGGTTTAAAATCAGTTAGTCGAATCAACCATTATCATATGGTCAAATCAGTTAATATAATCAACTACCAGCTAGTTAAACAAATTGTTTACCAAATAACTTTTAAAATTTATGCACACTAAAATATTATCAATGTGGATCAACTTCATAGAAGACTATTATACTTGGCATTACATCCAACATCATGCATGGCATGGCATGGCATCAAATAAGTCAAAAGACCATATTTTGGAAAATGAGATTATATTTTCAAAATCAAATCAGTCGACAACTACCTAACAACTCTACAAATCCTGCAAAAAGCACCACTCACTACTCAACTTTATACCTATACCAATAGCCATGATTAATATTTAGTGATTATTATGGTCCTACATATGATTCATCATTTATGGACCATATTCTAACACAATACAATCTCAATTTGTCTATTAAGATGATGTAATTGCTCAAATTTTTTTTGTTTCTACTTCATTTTTAAAATTAATTATCAAAATTAGGAATTTTATATTTCAATTAGCTAGACAAATAAAGTTTGACTCCAAATTATTACGTGGTACAATTTACAATCTACATTATACAATTATGTATAGATCACAAATGAAAAATTAGTTGGAAAATATGTATATGATATTGAAAATTCAAATTATAAAAATTTTATTTTTAGGCGATCAGCTTTTAAAATTCTTGCATTTCATTAATCATATGAATATTTCACTGCTACACCATTTATTATTTTTAAAGAATTCAACATCATTTTTCCTTGTAAAAAATTTGACTATTTACAAGTCATTTAAAAGAAAAAGTATTTTAAAGATAGAAATTTTCTATGATAAATAATATGCGCAATTTTTACAAGTTACATACCTAAAAGTGGAATATTAAAGTTAAATTTTTCAATTTTTTCTATAAAATATATAGAATTAAATGAAAAGCAAGTTAATAATTTTTTGTGATGATAATTTAGGGATAATAAGTGGAAAAGATGGGAGCAATGATGTGTTTTCTTGTTGGTGAAAATCAAGTTCCAACTACAAACCTAATTATAATTAGGAAATACTAGTACTACTCAAATCTCAATACATATAATAGATACTACCTCTTATTCGGCCTAATTCTCCCATTTTTTTTGGCACTATTCACTTATCACTCTTAATTTGTATTTTACTTTTAATCTATAAGTTAAAATATAGTTATGTGGGATATTGTTTGATTTGTCTCAATACAAGGATTATTAATATTAACTTTTTATAATTTTTAATTAAGAATAATTTGAAATATTAAGAATTAAAATGTTACTTTAGCAAGTATGAAAACTGAAAAGTCAAATGAAACAGTTAGATTGAATAGGAGGGAGTATAAAAATAAAAGACATCATAACCCTAGTTGACAACTCCTCCATCATGATTCATAACCATTTTTATGAGTTCATCTCTCACGTGCTTTCTTCTGTATGGGCACGTGAATATTTCTAATTTATTGTTGCTAAATACTTCCAATATTTAAATCTTACCTCCACGTGTTCTATGGACAATTATTTATAACAAATTAAGTTGTATAATAATAATAATAGTAATAATGATAATAATTATAAACTTATAATAAAAAAAAATTGACCACGTTCTTCTAACTCTCTTTGAAAAGGATACAAGTATAGATAGTCCGTCACCTTTTTTCACCAAATCCTATTTTCAAACACGATATTAGATTTAATAATAATAATAATAATAATAATAATAATAATAATAATAATAATAATAATAATAATCACATTTGGAGTATCGAGTACGTTGAAGAAAAAAAAAAGTTTGATAATATTCGATTTCAGGAACTTGCCGGCAAAAGACATTTTCCAACGGAATGTCCGTATATCAAATAATAATTACATTTAATTTTTTCATAAATGAAATGAAATTAAGTTGTTACACTTGATTGTTGATTGTATATAACAATCAAACATTGCATATGATTCATGATTCGTAAGTTACTCCCATGATATTTGGTGAAATATATTTTTCGATCCTTTTTCTTCATGAATTACCATAATAATAACCTGTAGAATGTAGATAAATTAAAAAATAATTTTTCTAATATATTCACAAAGTTTATAAATTTAGATAATAAATTTGACAATTATTTTAAAATTAATGGAAAATATATTCTAAAATAGATAAATATAATGATATTTAATTTAGAGACTGTTTTAAATCAAATTTCAAGTAACTTTTAATTTTAGTATTTAAACCTATGTGATGCAGCTAGTGTAAATTTATTTGATTAAATAAAGTCCTATTTTAAATACTTAGGACTGAGAAAAGTGAAATACTAAGAAAGGCAAGGCAGCGAAAATTAAAGTTAGATTTTCTTTTTTTTTTTAAGGTGCAAATGCATTCTTTTATAAAACCAATATGTTTTTAGTTTTAGTAATCAGTCAAACTTAGGGTATGTTTGGATTGTATGTAAATATTTAAGAGGTGAAAAAGAGTTAAAGTAAAAAAATAAAGTTGATAAATGAGAAATTAGTGAAATTTGATTGTTGTAGAGGTGGAAAAATGGTTGCAAAGTGATGAAAAATGAATGGAGCTTTTAAATTTGTGGGGTAAATATTTATCCTAGGGGAGGGTGGGGTAATGTATTAACTCCATGATAGGAGAAATCATCTTCTTTTTTCTTCATTTTTCTTATTTCATGCTCATTTTACCTTCTTTTAAACTATCTCAACTAGTTCAAATGCATCTCTATTTGCTTTCATTTTATTAGTTTGACTTTATTTTTCCCCTTAAATATTTATACTCAATCTAAGCGTATTATTATAGGGATTTTGCCTCGTGGAATTGTATTAAACATCATCTCAATCAAACACTTACTAGAGGATTCCCTTATGATTACATTAAATTAGGAAAAGATTGAATCCTAAACTAACTAAAATATACTTTTATTCCATCTTATTTTCCTAACAAAGTTTATACTTATTTGTAAGCTTATAATTTAGGAAAACTTACCTAAAATAATCCAATCTGTTATGGGTTAAATATCTCATATATCTGTAATGACGAAAATACACCTAGTCAAAAGTCAAAGTCAATACATAAGTCAACGCCTAAACTAGAGGTGATCAAACACCGGGCCGGGCCGGGCCAAAGTGCGGGCCAAAAAGTTCTTGCCCAAACCCGTACTGTGCGGGCTTTTGCGGGCTTTTGCGGGCCTATGTTATATATTATTTATATATTTTATGTAAAATTTAAATAACTTTATAATTTTTAAATTTTTATGTAAAATTTATTTATCCAATCTAAAATGTACTATTATGAAGTATTGAAAATCTAAAGAGATTGAAGCAGCCAATATAAATGACAAACTCATGGTCCCTGCCTCCCTCCTGCTGCTTGCAGTGTTGTACCAAACAATTTCTTCTATTTTTTTATTTTAAATTAATTTTAAGATAACCATGATTATTTCACTATAACTTAAAGCACTCATCAATAATGCTTTAAATTAAAAACTCTCATTTTTTTATTTAATAATTTCTAATCAATCACCGTGATTTGTAAATAACCAAAAAAATAAAAATATAAAACTAAAATAAATAAAACCAAAAAAGACAAAGAAATTCACAAAACTACAAATACAATTGTTGCATATTATACATAATTTAAAACACAAATTAAAAATAATTGAAATAATCAAATACAATTGTTACATATTATACATAATATAAAACAAAATTAAAATGCAAATCATGAACACACACTTTTTCGGGCCGGGCCGGCCCGCGGGCCAAACACCAAATCCCAAACCCGTCCCAAAAAAAATCGGGCCACTTATTTTCTACCCAAACCCGCCCATCGGGCCATATTTTGACACCCAAACCCTCACTTTTTCGGGCCGAGTTGGACCGGGCCGGCGGGCCGGGCCGCCCATTATCACCTCTAGCCTAAACTACCATTTCCAATAACTACCCATTACTCCTAAAGTAACTACTTGCTACTCCCACTTACATAAGCATGATCACCATGAATTACCATTAATCAGGTAAATACCTCCACAATCTTACAACTTATTGCTATAAATCATTCATCTACATGAAAAGGGTACGCAATCTTATTCTCATACTACTCTGCTAAATTATTATCTTACACTGATTTCCTATTCTTACCTTTCCTGGTCTGACTTAAGCATCGGAAAGGCTTTCTGGGATATCAGCCCCCGGTTTAGTCTTTCTTTGTGGTTGCAGGCACTCCATCGGTCGCCGTCAAATCATCTCACTTCCCTTAATTTGAAGGTACTTCCTACTTAAAGTCTCTTTTATAAATTCGACCGTTTTTTAGCAGAAACACAATCTTTTCATGATTTTGTTACAATATTTTCACACATTGATTAACCATGGATAATCCCTACTTATGGGGTATTTTCCTAAAATAAACTTTGTCATGGTATCACTTATCTAATTTATTTATTTATTTAAATTATTAATGTCATATTACCTTAATACCCTTTGACCTTTCGTATTGACCTTGACTTTTAGTCAATGAGCTTTTTCTAAATTCTCCAAACTCCTTAGTTGGCCCATGAGCAAGTAACCCTCAAAATACCCTAACTTCCCCTGAGAAGTAACCTCCAGATTAACCCAACTTCCATTTTGGCAACTACCCTTTACTTCTCATTCACTGGTTCTCCTTCTTTTGATGCTGATAACTGCCCACTACCCCCATGATAATCAACCTCCTCTCTGAAATAACTTCCTTTCCACCACTATAAATAGAGACAACCATTAGAAAGGAAGGAATCATCTGATAATAAACGTCTTAACATCCTTATTCATATTCCATTTCATCAGCCTACCAAAATACAAGCAATCTCAACCCCGATATCCTCGTTCCTCATTCAATCCATAATCTCACATCTCCGTTCTAACTTGAGCGTCGGAGGGGTTTTCCGGGAGAACACCCCCCGAACAAGGCTAACGTGTCGTGTTTCAGAAATTCAAGTCGCTTCCTTCAACGAATCGCCACTCCTGATAATGCTTCCACTTACGATATTTCAAGCGTTTTCCACTTCCTCGTTTCATAACCGAAACAGTTTGGCGCCGTCTGTGGGGAAGTTGAATAAAAAGTCATGGCTCCTAAGAAGAATCAAACTCAAACCGCTACCGTGCACAGCACAGATACAGACACTTCAGCGGGCCACGCTGATAACCAAGCCGTGACTCGCCGTGACATGGACATGCTAGCACGAAACCTCACTGCCGCTTTCTCCGAACAACTTCGCGCCGTCATAAATAATACCCCTACTCAACAACGAGTGTTGGAGGACATGGCGGACCAAATAAAAAATCTACAAGAACGAATCGAACCCTATCAAGAGATACCGAAATCCCATGAATCTCAAGATGGGAACTCGAGGATGTCACACTCCAGTAGACGCAATAAGAAAAGGCGGAAGAGATCAAGGACTCACACAAGCCTCAACAGGACTGACCCGCGAGATGACGAATCCAAAACCGCCTCTCGAGACACCCGTACCTTCCTAGAAAGCAAGAAACAAAGGGCGTCCGAAAGCGTTCAATCGCTGGTGGATAAGAGGAGGGAAGAAAGAAAGAAGGCACAACTCGCGGGATCTAGCCGTCCCATCAGTCCCGTCACTATGCCGCGGAATGAGGCCGGCAAGAGTAACCTTCCCGAAGATCTCATACCAATTATCTCCCCACTAGCTCCGGAGATACTGAATACTCCCAACCCCGGAAAATAAAGATCCCAAACATGGCGGCCTTCGATGGAACATCCTGCCCAGAGGAACACCTGATGGCCTACAAGAATCTAATGTTGCTGTACACCACTAACCCATCATTGTGGTGCAAATTCTTACCAACTACTCTTACTGGAGTAGCTTTGACGTGGTACACCTCCCTTCCAGGGGAAAGTATCCACAACTTTGCCCAACTAGAAGGCAAATTCCTGGGTTACTTTGTAGCATCCAGAAGGCAGGAAAAATCAAACTTCCACTTGCTTAGCATAACACAATTGGAAGGGGAATCTATATCATCATATTTGAAAAAGTTCCACGAGACGGTATTGGAGGTAACTGATTTGGAAGAGTCAGTCGAATTAACGCACTGATCAATGGAATGAAGGCTCAAAGGCTGAAGTTCCAGTTGGTCGAGAGTCAAGTGAAGACATACGCGGAGGCCATGAAGCAATGTCAAAGCTATGTCACGGCCTCCGAGATATGTCAGACACATGACCCCAAGAAACGAAGGTCAGAAAGAAGGATCCAATGTCCAATCATTCATCGAGGAATAGGGAGGAACATTCATCAAGGAGGGATAGAAACTACATGCCGCGTCGCCCAGAACCTCTGTCAGATATGGGACCTCCACGATCCAGGACGCGAAATTTACTAGATGGAGGTAACGAACCGATCTTCAACCGGAACAGGAAAGACATATTCTTCGCTGTCCGGGATGAGTTGCCAACTCCACCTCTTACTACCACCCCCTTCGATCGACGCAACTACAATCTGTGGTGTGATTACCACAAAGAACACGGCCACACTTTGGCCCTATGCCGCGAACTTAAACGTATCCTACATCAATTGGCTGATGAGGAAAAGCTGTTGAGGTTCATCAACCGGAAGGACCTTGACGCAAGAAGAGAAGCGGAAAGGAGGCCATGGAATGAAAGACGCAGATCCCCCAAGAGGGATGAGGCCAGGCGCGAAAGTTCCAACACACAGGGAATTATCAACATGATTTTTGGAGGATACACTGAAGAATATCCTACCATCCGCGCCGCAAGAGATAGCGTCCACACTCTGCTAAAAGGACCTCCAAAAGCCACATCAAGCGGACCGACCATGAGGTTCGATGCCACTACCTCCCAAACGCTGCAACAACCACATACTGACCCTCTAATGGTTACCCTCAAAATTGGGCAAATGAAAGTCAAGAGAGTACTGGTAGACACTGGGAGCACGGCTGATCTTATAACGATGGAATGCCTGAGAAAAATAAAGTTCGAAGAAAAGCACTTACAACCCCTCGATAAACCCTTGATCGGGTTTGGGGGAAGTCAGGTCATTCCACTAGGAACAATCATTCTCCCCGTGCGAGTAGGGGAAAGAAATGGAAGCAGAACCGTGCCCGTACGATTCACGGTGGTGGATCTCACATTCCCTTACAACGCCATCATGGGGCTTCCACTCATCAACAAGATCAAAGCCGCAATCTTTCCTCATCAACTATATATTGCTACAATTTGAGCGGGATGATGGACAAGTGGGTATCTTCAAAGGGGATCAGGTGACGGCACGCCAATGCCTCATCAACACCTTAAAGCGAGGAGCTTCCATCACCCCCTCCAAAAGAGAAAGGGAAGAAGATCCCCCGACTGTCATGAGCGTGTATTTAGAGAACCCTAACACGCACGAAAGGCCTCACCCCATAGAGCGATACGAGGAGGTAGAAATGTTCGGCGGAAAATGCATCAAGATAGGGAAAGATCTTCCTGGCCCGGTCAAACAGGATATCATGGCCACCCTCACCGAGTTCTGCGACGTCTTCGCTTTTTCCACGGAAGAAATGTCTGGCATCCCTACAAGTGTCATGTGCCACAAACTCGACATAAAACCAGGCTACAAACCCATGAAGCAAAAGCTGCGACATCAAGAAAAAGAGCGAATAAAGGCCGCCCGAGAAGAGGTGGAGAAATTGCTGAAAGCTGGGTTCATCAGAGAATGCAAATATTCCGATTGGCTCTCCAACGTTGTTCTGGTTAAGAAGTCGAATGGGAAGTGGAGGATGTGCGTTGATTTTACAGACTTGAACAAGGCGTGCCCGAAAGACGATTATCCTCTCCCTAAGATAAATCAATTGGTGGATTCAACGGTAGGCCACGCCCTATTAAGGTTCATGGATGCTAACGCTGGCTAACATAAAATCCCATTAGCCACAGAAGACCAACCACATACGGCATTCATTACAAATGCTGGGGTAAACTGCTACAAAGTCATGCCCTTTGGGCTAAAGAATGCCGAAGCGACTTATCAGAGAATGGTCAATAAGGTCTTCCAATCTCAGATAGGCCGAAACTTGGAGGTATACGTGGATGACATGATCACAAAGGGCAAGCAGACGTCTCAGCATGCCGGACTTACGCGAAACATTCATAACCCTCCGAAAACACCAAATGCGACTCAATCCTGAAAAGTGCGTGTTTGGAGTCACCGGAGGGAAGTGCCTTGGCTTCCTCGTTGACGAAATAGGAATAGAAGCAAACCCCAACAAGATCCAGACAATCCAAGACATGAAATCCCCTAGATCCGTAAAAGAAGTCCAAAAACTAACAGGATGCGTAGCTTCCTTAGGGAGATTTCTATCCAAGTCCGCGGACAAATGCTCGCCTTTCTTCAAAACCCTCAAACAAAGCAAGTTCGAATGGACGAGAGAAACCAAAAAATCCTTCCGGCAGTTAAAGGAGCACCTGTCCTTGTTGCCAAAACTAGTTTCGCCCATCAACGGGGAAAAGCTGATCTTATATGTCTCGGTCTCCGAATACTCCCTATCAGGAGTATTAGTCGTCGAAAGAGAAAAGAAGCAATTCCTCGTATACTACGTAAGTCACGCCTTTTGAGGATCAGAGGGGAACTATAGCGAAGTAGAGAAGGTCTTATTTGCAATCGTGATCGCAAGCAGGAAATTGTAACCATACTTCCAATCCCACCAGATTTCGACATTGAGTAAAAGAAGCAATCGAGCCGCGTCACTGATTGGGCTAATCAACTTGCAGATTTCGGCATTGAGTATGAGCCACAAACAGCAATCAAAGCCCAAGCCCTTGCTGACTTCATTGCCGAGAGCACTATCCCTCATCATCCTGAACCCAATCAAAAATGGAGGTTGTATGTAGATGGGTCTTCAACACAATCAGCAAGTGGAGCAGGGCTTCTGATTGTATCTTCCGCCGGGGTCCGTATGGAAAAAGCGGTCAAATTCGAGTTCGCGGCCTCCAACAATGAGGCAGAATACAAAGCATTACTCATGGGGCTCAAAATCTGCTATGAGGCAGGGGCTAACGTATTATCCACTTTCTCCGACTCCCAACTAATAGTCGGACAAGTGAACGGGGAATTCGAAGCCAAGGATGATAGCATGAAGATGTACTTGCAACAAGTAAGAGAATTTGTTAAGAAATTTGACAAATTCACATTGATCCACATCCCAAGATCTCAAAATGCACAAGCCGACTGGCAAAACTCGCCAGTTCAGCCGAAACATCCATGGCTCGTGAAATTATCTGGGAAGTACTTCCTAACCCCAGTATCAACCTCATGGTTAACACCATCGATAGATCGGAAACGTGGATGGAGCCATACATCAAATATTTACAAAATCAAGCGCTCCCCCAAGACGAGAATCAGGCTAAAGCGCTTCAAAAGAAGGCCAATTGGTTCGAGCTCCACGAAGGCATGCTCTATAAAAAATCATATACCCATCCCCTTTTAAAGTGTGTTTCTCTTGAAGAAGGAAACTACATCCTTCGCGAAATACACGAAGGCGGATGCGGAATACATCAGGGAGTACAAACTGTCATTGGCAAAGTCCTCAGAAGCGGATATTATTGGCCCTCGCTCAGGAGTGACGCGGAAGCACTGATCAAACGATGCCTCGAATATCAGTACCATTCAAAGATAGGAAGGAAGCCCTCTAACTACATGTCCGCCATGCAAGCCGTCCTGCCTTTTGACAAATAGGGTATAGATCTCCTTGGACCCTTTCCACCGGCAAAGGGACAACGCAAATTCATTATTGTGGCTATTGATTATTTCACCAAGTATGTGGAAGCAGAGGCCCTTAGCTCAATCACAGACAAGCAAGTCTGTCAATTCATATGGCGAAATATCATCACGAGATACGGAATCCCTCGTGTGATCATCACCGACAATGGGAGACATTTTGTCAGTAAGAACACAATAGAGTACTGCGACAGGTTCAATATTCAAATCCGATTTAGCTCAGTATCTCGACCACAAACCAATGGCCAAGTCGAATCAGCAAACAAAGAGATTTTGAATGGCATAAAAAAGAAAATAGAGGGGATCAAAGGTACTTGGGATGAAGAACTACCCGTCATCCTATGAGCAAGTCGAACAACCGTCAAAGAAGCAACAGGACATACCCCATTTTCCTTGGTATACGGGTCCGAAGCTGTGCTTCTAGTAGAGATAGGTATATCCTCCACAAGGGTCACCTACTACTCACACAGCGAGAATGAACAAGAAAAAAGGGCAAACTTAGATCTGCTTCCAGAAACACGGGGGAATGCATTGTTAAGGTCCATGGCCCAAAAAACAGAAGATGATTCGCAGCTTCAACCGACACGTCAAAACTAAACGCATTCAAGTTGGCGACTTCGTCCTCCGCAAAGTTGAGGCCACGGGAAAAATCGTAGATAAAGGAAAACTAGGAGCCAATTGGGATGGCCCGTTCAAAGTTACCCGTGTCATCAAACCCGGGACGTTCGAACTGGAAGACATGAAGGGAAAGAAATTACCCCGTCCATGGAATGGAGATCACCTGAAGAAATACTTCATTTAATGAGATTCGCAAGAGGCCAGTAAATAATCATTAGTTTTCATTCCGCGGCATAGTCGCGTTATCATTTGCATTTTTTCAGTGTATCATTTTCAATATATCAAAAGTTTCATTTTCAGATTACCCAGCTCCAACATTCACAAGTATTCGGTTATATTCTACTTCCTCTATCATTATTGCAAATCTCATTAAAATCAGTAATGTTCATAAGTCGAACCCCTGGAGCGGGGTCCAAAGATTGAAACTGTGTTCTAAGTAAATATTCTCGCCCTTCAGTAACATCGACAAGTCGGACCCCTAGACTGGGGTCCCAAGATCAAAAGTTAATCAAAGTTAAAACCAATGCTTTCTATTAATCCGTCAGATATTAGCGACATCCACAAGTCGGACCCTTGGAGAGGGATCCAATGATCAAAATCATTCTAAGTACATTTGCCGCATGATTCCCCATTTTTTGGTCGAAAGAAATCGCGGCTTGTGAGTTAGAATCAGAAAAACTTCAAACATTCATTGCAAAAAGTCTTGAAATCAAAGAGAATCATTGATCAAAAAATATGCCCAGAAAATAGCAAAACAATTCGGCCCAAAAATATAATTCAACTCAAATTACAAAGTTTGGTCAATAATGTCACAAGTTTTCATTACAACTTCAAAAAAATATTAAACATCATTTAGAAAGGCGTCAACGTCCCCTTTTGGATCTTGAGCCGGCAGCTGAGGAGACCCGGCCATCCCCTCTTCAAGACTTGGAGTGAAGCTTACAAAATCTTCAACGTTGAACGGCTCCACTTCAATCTCCGATAAGTCCTTGGACAAGCCCTGGAGGTTCTTACCTTCATCAACAAGCAAATTCGACAAATCTAAGCACAAACTCTCCAGCTTGGAGAGCGCCAAGTTCTCGGGGATATCCGAGGCCGAAGGAGGAGAGAGAGTTAACTTATCAAGATCTAGGCATAAAGCCTCCTTTTCAGCCCCCATATCAACTTTCTCTGACCAAATCCTCTCCTCCTCCACATCCCAATTAGGGTCGACCAGCACCGCTGACTCCCGTTCCAAAATCGAAGCTAGGTTAGTCAAAGCCTCATCTCCCTTTTGATTAGCCTTTTGTTGGAGAGAATCGAAGTCGACGCCTAACTCCGCGGCAGCCAAGCGGTATTTCTCATCACTGATCTTGGAGCTGGCCTCCATCATCTCAGCGGTCAGATCTCCCAAAAAACTTGACGCTTCCGGCTCATCCGAGGTAAGCCAGTCCCTAGCTATCCGGCCCCGTCTCTCCGAACGGAGCTTATATACCTTAGCCGCGGATAGCACGGTTCGGAACTTGGCTAGATCGTCCGACACCTGCAACATAAGTGACTGAATCTGATGAACCAGCTTAGCGTGAATGTCCATCAAGTGCCCGATCTCATGACCGAGGGTTGCCGACATGTTAGAAGCCACGTCCAAATCCTCAATGGTCTTCTCCAGCTGTTTTCTCGCCTTCTCCCGCCACTGTTCAGTTCTGACTAAACGCTCTTTCAGCTCAGAGCATTTAGCCAGTTTATGCTTT
Source organism: Amaranthus tricolor (assembly GCF_026212465.1). Taxonomy (NCBI): domain Eukaryota; kingdom Viridiplantae; phylum Streptophyta; class Magnoliopsida; order Caryophyllales; family Amaranthaceae; genus Amaranthus; species Amaranthus tricolor. The sequence continues at coordinate 4,107,826 of NC_080063.1, forward strand.
AAACTCGGCAGTTCTTCTCGGAGCTTCTGGAGCTCCTCGTCCTACTCATTGCAGCGGGAGGACAGGACGGCCAATGTCTCCCTGTCCGCGGCACTTTAGCGGCTGAGGTTTAGCTCAAAGGACAATCTTAAAATCCAGGCATAGCTGACTTAAAATCGGGAATGTGAACTCTTTTTCTCTCCTCGAGGAGCCGAAGAGCCTCCTCTTTGCAGGGCACCTCATCCAGCCCTTTCTCCACCGTTGCCGAGTCCTACAAGAGAAAAACTTAGAAAAAATCCCTCATAGTTCGAAAAATATGAATTTATAGCTCGTTGATTGGCCCCCTGAACAAATCGCATGACGTTGAACTTCTTCATCAGGTCAGGATTTTTTGCTCTCAGATTCTCCTTGGCTATCCCTGAAAAATCAAGAGTTAGAAAATAGTAAACCTGTGATAAAAAGGGAAGGAGCCGACAATCCTTACTCCGATCGATAGCCAAGCTGATGCCGAATGCCGAGAGGAGGTTCTCATTCTCTAACTCAGGACGACCTGGTATCCAGTTAAGTTGGACGTTCATGGGCTTCCTACCCAATTGAACGTTCATCTTTGCATACTCAATTATCATCGCATCAGTGAATGAACACTGCGGGACTCCATTATTGAAACCCGAAAGGTTGGGTTTGATGTCGAAGGAGGTTTTAATGTTCCAACCCCCTGAATTGTATAAATAAGCAAACTTCATTCTGTATCCCTTTTGGTTATCAGGGAGGTCGTGGACTATTTTCAGCCCACGACGGTGTGTGAAAGTTATCCAGCCGTAGCCGTATGATTGAGAATTATATAAGCGGGCTCTAAATATATACCTAAAGGCAGTAAGTGTTGGGGGCACAGCCAAAACTTTGCACAAAATCAAAAACACCACCATACAACCCCAAGCATTAGGGTATAATTCGGGCACAGAAACGTTCAAAGAATCTAATACTTCCCTGAAAAAGGGATGAAGAGGGAACCTAAGTCCTAATTCAAAAGACGGAAATTATACAACTATAAAGTGTGGGGGAGGAAACCTAATGGAATCATAATTCCCCGGAGTAATGATGTTGATGTCATCTTTCAAACCCCATTTTAGAGAGATGGCGTCCCGTCGCTTGTCCAAATCTCTTTTGGTTTGTAAATCTATGAAGTAATTAAGGGGTCCGCCGTTGGGGATGTAGAATGGAGGAGGAACCGGCGCTGCGCTTTCCCTTCCTGAAGACTCGGATGATCCTTCGGTCTTTTACATATCTACATACAATAACCCTTCCAGGTCAGGATCTATTCGCGGCAAGTAATTGGGAAAGAAAGCAATGCTCACTTCCCAAGGAGCAATTTTCATTATCTTCAGTGTGTATATAGGGGATACAGATGACTCATCCCCGGCCTTTATTGATTCGCAATGAGGGGTGATTCTCACCGAACTACTATCGTCCAAATCATTTATTAGCAACCCCTCTTTATTAAAACGTCTACATACTACCAAAGGAATTTCCATTGGGTTAGCAGAGTTAATGTCCAAGTTAGCTATTGTCTCATGAGTAGCCGCGACATCCATATTAACGATAGTCATAAAGTAGTAGGCAAAACTTGTAAAGAATAATGGCTAATTTCATAAAACTAATTCAAAGCTTTAAACATTCAAGAACACGAAGAACAATTTAAAGAACAGTTTGAAGAATAATTTGAAGAAATTCAAGAATTTGAGGAAAGATTTGAATACCTTGAAGAAATTTTGAAGATTTGTCAGAAATTTTATGAAGATTTGTCAGAGGCCTTGAAGATCTTCGAGAATTATGTCAGAAGTTTGAAGGATGTTTGGTGATTGTCAGAGCGTTTCTTTCTACTTTCTTATTCTAGCAACTTGAAGAGATGAGGGAGTTAATGAAGGTTAGGTGAGAGGGAACAGTTCCAACAACCCTATTTATTGCAGCAATAAATGCTCAACCTCAAAGCTAAACACCCCTCACACGAGAGGTAGAATCCCAAACTAAAACCGGGAAGTCGACAAGTCGGACCCCCAATGAGAGGGGAAACGTCGAAGATTTTTCTAAGTATTCTTATCTACGTCCGAGAAGTCGACTAGTCGGACCCTCAATGAGCGGGAAATATGAAAAATTTTTCTAAGTATCATCTCTTGATTATGTCCGGGGAGTCGATAAGTCGGACCCCCAGGGTGGGAGAAAATGTCAACAAATTCTCTAAGTTATCAAATTTTCTCCTAAAGCCGTGGGGTCGATAAGTCGGACCCTGAACTACACCCCAAGATAAACAGAAATTATTCAAAGTATGCAGGATGTTCGTATGGTCGATAAGTCGGACTCCCAGGTGCCCCCAATTATTGTGCAAAAATTCTAAGTATGGGAGAATTCTCATGTTTTCCGTGTAATCAAAGACACGAACCTTCGTGATCATTCCGCGTCCTAGAAGAACAAGGGGCTTGTTAAGACGAGAAAAATTGTTCAAGTATTTTTGTCTTTCCGCAATGTCGATAAGTCGGACTCCCCTAAGTCCCTCAGTGAAGAGTAAAAAATGCAAGTGTAAACCAAAGCCGCGTTATCAACTCACGTGATTTGTTGTCCGGCGAGTCAACTCCTCATGCCGCGGCATGATACCTTCCCAAGATTCCACGGCTTATGACACAACAACGAGAAGGAAGATAGAACAATAAAACCAGTATCTTGTCCGTGAGGTCGACAAGTCGGACCCACTTTGGTGGTGATCTCGTTCAAAAGTATTTCAAGTCTCTGAAATTCCGCGACTTCAGATTAAAATAAAATAAAATAAATTATGGTAATTTCGTCCGTATAGTAGACAAGTCGGACCTCCCTTGAAGGCTATTTTGCTCCAAAATATTCTAAGTATTGGAGCTTCCGCGATATTAAAGAAGCATAAACCAGGATCAAGCCTCCACTACATTTTTGCTATTGAATGATATAGATGGATAGGGCTACTCCGCGGCGTGCTTCAAGCCGCGGCTCAATTGGCATTATTCGTTTCCTGGAGTGTCTCATACGGCTATTTTAAAAAGGTCATAACTTTTTCGTTACGACTCGAAATTCGACATATGAACAGTCGATTCGAAGCTTGCGAGCCCAATTTTCGGAATCCGCCCAAAGATCTGCCAAATTATGAACATATTCATCTTCTTAAGTATTCGAACGCTCTCTACGGTCACATCCCTTCATTAACGCTAAATTGTTTTGGTAGACGCTCATCGTTTCCGCACAAAGAAAGATATTTCGAGTCGTTGGGGCTCCCTTTTCATATCATCCTTCATGCGTGGGGCTAAATGTCATGGTATCACTTATCTAATTTACTTATTTAATTAAATTATTAATGTCATATTACCTTTATACCCTTTGACCTTTCGTATTGACCTTGACTTTTAGTCAATGAGCTTTTTTGAATTATCCAAACTCCTTAGTTGGCCCATGAGCAAGTAACCCTCAAAATACCCTAACTTCCCTTGAGAATTAACCTCCAGATTGACCCAATTTCCCTTTTAGCAACTACCCTTTACTTCTCATTCATTGGTTCTCCTTCTTTTGATGCTGATAATTGCCCACTACCCCCATGATAATCAATCTTCTCTCTGAAATAACTTCCTTTCCACCACTATAAATAGAGACAACCATCAGAAAGGAAAGGATCATCTGATAATAACCCTCTTAACATCCTTATTCATATTTCACTTCATCAGCCTACCAAAATACAAGCAATCTCAACCCCGATATCCTCGTTCCTGCATTCAATCCATAATCTCACATCTCTGTTCTAACTTGAGCGTCGGAGGGGTTTTCCGGGAGAACACCCCCGGACAAGGCTAACGTGTTGTGTTTCAGGAATTCAAGTCGCTTCCTTCAACGAATCGCCGCTCCGGATAACGCTTCCACTTACGGTATTTTAAGCGTTTTTCACTTCCTCGTTTCATTACCGAAACAAACTTGGATAATTGGATGACCGGCTATAGCAGATAATTTACGAAAAAAATTAAAATGAAAAATAATATAAAAAAAGAGAAAAGTTTAAAAAATTTACATATAAAATTCTTTGAAAATTTTAACATGTTTTTTACATTTTTTTTGACCTTTAATTTTGATTTATTTTTATTTAAATAAAAGTTGCTATATATAGCAGGTCATTCGATTATTCGAATTTACTCTAACAAATACCCCATAAAATTAGGATTATTTTTAATTAATCAATATGTAAAATTATTATTGAAAAAAATAAAAAAATTAGATTATTCTTGATAACTTTTTCCTATAATTTGTTACTCTATTTGATATTCCTAGGGGTTGGGTGTTTATTCGAACCATTTAATATTCTCAACAAAAAAAGATAATTAAAAAAGTTGTGGCATGTGAGAGAACAGTTGATCACATAAAAAGCAGTTACCCTTTCTGAAAGATAAAAAAAATATTACTACAATGTAACTCATTTTTCTAAGTCAATGGAATAATTAAATCAAAGTAAAGAATCTAGAAAAAGATAATATAATATAATATGTATTGGTGGACCGTTAACTATACTATACTTTTACTATTGTAATTGGAGTATTACATAATTAAGACTCTAATTACTTTTTAAAAATAAATTTAAACTAATTAAAGTGTACATGGAGTATTAGTTAGCATATAGTAGTATATACATGAACCACATTCCTAAATTTAATAAATTATTTGGAGATTGTTGTTTGCTTGTACGCTACTTTTTGTTTTTTTCTCTTCTCATTTGAAATATTTAGATTTTAAAATTAAATTTTAATAATAAATTCTTCTATATTTATATGAAAAAAAAAGATTGAACATATAAAAGTTTAATAAATTCATCTCTATATATATTTTTAAATATTAATTTTTAGTAATTTATGTTAATTAAAGTGATAAAATGTTATGGAAAAAATAAAAAAGAAGAGAGAGTAATAAAAGTATACTTTAGTTTGTGTGGTTCTTAATTATTTAACATAACAGGGTACTTTAGTTAGTGGGGCAATGAAAATCTTTTTCATATAATTACCAATTAAATCAAGGTTGCTTCAAAGATGTAGACGCTTTACTTAATTAATTAATAATTCAGGCTAAACCAATCAATTGAAAAAGATAATGAATTATAGATTGAGGTTTTGATTATGTGTGTATCCATTATTCCGAGTGAAGCAACCATATGTGAAAGTGGGTGGTGTTTTTTGACAAAATTAAATAGAATTATTATCATTTAGGTTAATTAAGTATTATTCCTGATATAATATTCGATTACAGAAGTTAAAATATATTTATGTGGGATATTATTATATTCGTTATGGTGTTTTACTTTTTGAAGATTCCTTATAATTAATTTATTGCATTACATAAGGAGAGCTTTAAATCATATTAGGTCAAAGTGGAGCAGCCTAATTTTGGGGTAAGAAAACAATCAAGTAAGAAATCAAGATAAATTTTAACCTCTAGATCGTGAGGTTTGTATTATTTTTATGAGAGACTATTATGTTCACGGGAGACCCCGTTAAAGATTGTAAGTTCTAGTGGTTGAGCTTACAATTGTGAAAGATTTTGTTGATACATTGTTGATAGTTAATGAAATACAACGTTCTTTGAGTGGGAGGAGTCAAAGACACCATCACACGATTTATATTGTTATGTGTGCTTTGTTCATTCAAATATTTAATCTTTATGCTTTTGTACGTCTATACTCTGCTTTCCTTCATTCTTCCACATATTTCTTCTTTTGATATATATTCAATAAAGTATATTTTATAAATATTAAGACTCAAATATACTTGAAAGATATGTAAGAAAATCAAGCATAACCAACATTGTGACACAAATAGAATCATCATCACTATAATCATTTTACCCAGTGTATTTCGCACATAGAAAATTATGATCATGAGTTTGGAGAGAAAAGAAAGACGTCAACTCATACCAATATATGAGAATGCAATCAGAGTCTCTCAACTCGAAATAGATCCACAAATGAAATCTCAGAAAAATCCTTGATAGTTAAAAAATATAATAATAAATAAAGATAAATTAATGTTTATATTTCTAGTGTACAGCCAAGGAGTAGTAAGGAAGTATTAGTCCTAGTGCATTGAATTCTATACATGTTTAATTATGGGTGTATTCGTTATTATTGGGTGGTTTGATTATGTAAGGAAAATCTAATGTTTTGTTTTGTACTTTTATAGTCTTAATTTATTTATTATTGGCCTCATTTAACGGCTCAACCTAACCCACAAATCACAATAAGCCATGAGCAAGACAACGTACAGTGACAGTCGGTATCCCCTAATTATACAATAAATTCTACTACGTTGATTTGCAACTTGTACATACACTCATCTTTTCTTTATACAATATTGTTAATGGCCTTTGGGTTTTTTCAGGAAATTTTATTTAGTGTGAGGCTATTGTGATGCTACAAAATAATAAGCCGCTGATTTTAGGTCGTATTATTGTATTTGGTATTTTGAGTCTTCGACTTATATGTAGGCATTAGGGCATGCATATAGAGATAATATGAACTATTGTTTGAGAATAATTGGTAACAAATTCTTGTGAAAGACGGTAATTTTAGAGACCATCTTTAATTGGCTGACCCAAAAAGAAAAATATTAAATAATAAATTTCTCGGTAGGCATTAAGAATATTGTAAGTATGCATTTAAGTATTGTAAGTACTTAAGTACTTACTGTTGGTAAGTTAATGGTGAAAAATAAATTATGCATTTTTATTGAAAGTTAATGGTGAAACTAAATTTATACTTTGCTATTAAAAGGTAATGGTAAGTTTTTAAAGGCTAAACTTAGGTGGTAAACATTCCTATAAATTGACTTTTAGTTTTCATTTCAATTGTATCCAAATAAAGAAAAATAACTTAGAGAAAAGAGGGGTTGTGTTTTTTGCAGTTTGGTATAAATAGTCTTTTTGTTTATATTTTTATTTCTCCCTCAAATTTGATTCAATAGAAAATTTGCATTATTTTCTTAATGATTGGTGTCATAGCGTGGTTGACAATTAGTCCATATTACGATTAAAAAATATGATCCTAAAAGAAAAAGTCAAATTTGAGTGGGGGAAATGGCTGCAGACAAAGTACAAGTTAAACTTGAAAAATTCAATGCTAAAGATTTTGGATTTTGGAAAATGCTTGCAGATTGAAGATTATTTATACCAGAAAAAACTTTATACACCTTTGGAAGAGATAAAGCCAGAGGGCATGCAAGAAGCAGAATGGAAGCTTTTACATAGACAAGCTATCGGAGTTATTCGATTGACGTTTTCACGCAATGTGGCGTTTAGCATTGCAAAGGAAACCACAACGGCAAGTCTCATGAAAACTCTTTCTAATATGTATGAGAAGCCATTAGCCTCCAATAAAGTTCATTTGATGAGGCGGTTATTTAGTTTGAGGATGTCGGAAGGTGGAATGGTAGCTCAACACCTTAATGAACTCAATTCTGTCACAACCCAATTGAATTCTGTTGAATCAAATTTGATGATGAAGCATTAACTTTAATACTTTTAACTTCCCTGCCAAATAGTTGGAATGCTACAGTCACAGCTGTGAGTAGCTCATCGAGAAGTAAAAAGTTGAGGTTTGATGACGTTCGTGATCTGGTTCTTAGTGAGGAGATTCGACGAAGAGAATCGGGTGAATCATCATCCTCTTCAGTATTGCATACAGAGTCAAGAGGTAGAAATTTAATCAAAAGGAATAAACGAGAAAGATCAAACTATCGAGGACAATCTAGAGATAGGAGGTCAAAGTCTAGGAATCCAAATAATTTCCAAAACTCAAAGACTGTTGAGTGTTGAAATTGTGGAAAGATTGGGCACTATAAAAATCAGTGCAAGGGAGCACCAAAAGGCAAAGAAGTGAAGGCAGAGGCAAATTTCACTTCTACCGGAGAAGGTGATGATGCGTTCATATACACATTGGAGAGCAAAGAAGAGTCTTGGGTATTAGAATCTGGAGCATCATTTCATGCTACTTCAAATAAAAACTTTATTGAGAGGTACGTCCATAGAAACCTTGGACAAGTATACCTTGGTGATGACCAACCTTGTGATGTTGTTGGTCAAGGTAACATCAAGATTAATTTAAATGGGTCAACTTGGGAGCTAAAGGATGTCAAACATGTTCCCGACCTAAGGAAAAACTTGATCTCTATTAGGCAGTTGGCGCGTGAAAGTTATACTATAATCTTTCAAGGTGATGATTGGAAGATCTCAAAGGGAGCAATGATAGTTGCTCATGGTAAAAAGAATGGTACTCTTTATTTGACAGCTAGAGCGCGTTATTTGATTACAGTTGCATTAGAAAATGAAAACTCTAAGCTATGGCACCCAAGACTTGGTCACATGAGTGAGAAAGGAATAAAGATTATGCATTCAATTGGGAAACTCCATGGTTTAAAATCTATGAATTTAGACATGTGTGAAGAATGCATACTTGAAAAGCAGAAGAGGGTAAGCTTTCAGACATATGGAAGAACTTTAATGAAAGAAAAATTAGAGCTTGTTCATTCTAATATTTGGGGATCAACAACCACCGAGTCTATTGGTGGAAAACAATACTTTGTGACTTTTATTGATGTTCATTTTAGAAAAGTATGGGTTTACTTTCTAAATTCAAATCCGAAGTGTTTGAAGCTTTCAGAAGATGGAAAGCTAGGGTTGAAAATGAAACAGGTCTGAAGATCAAAAGACTCAGGTCCGACAATGTTGGAGAATATAAGGACACCAAATTCAAGAAATTCTGCTACGAACATGGTATCAAGATGGAAAGAGTTGTGCCAGTTACGTATTAGCATAATGGCATAGCTGAGCGGATGAACCGAACATTGACAAAAAGAACTAGAAGCATTCGTATACAGTCAGGTCAACAAAACAATTTTGGGCAGAAGCAGTCAATACAATAGCTTACTTGATCAATCGAGGTTCATCTACCCCATTAGAATACAAAATACCAAAGGAGGTATGGAGCGGCAAAGAGATGAAATTGTTGTACTTAAAGGTATTTGGTTATGTAGCTTATGTGCACATTAGTGATCGAGGCAGAAATAAGCTTGATCCTAAATAAAAGCTTTCACTTTCAATGGTTATGGTATAGATGAGTTCGAATACTGCATTTGGGATGATGAAAGTAAAAAGATTATTCGTTCAAGAGATGTCATTTTTAATTAGATACTAGTGGAAAAAACCTTATTTACTGCGGTTTTTTAGCCATAATATGCTGCGGTTTTGGCCCGCAGCAATAGTGATAGCAGCAAATAACCTATTTTAAATGCTGCGGTTTTAAACCGCAGCAAAAAAACTAACTATTTGCTGCGGGCTTCTTAAAAAACCGCAGCAAATAAGCATTATTTGCTGCGGTTTTAAGAAGCCCGCAGCAAATAAGTGTCTATTAAACGAAAAAAATTTTTTTTTTTTTTTGCTTTTATCGTTTAATAGTATTAAATAATCCAATAATGTACAATGTAATAAACAATAATTAATCCAATGATAATCACCAATAATCTCTTTGTAAACTCTCGATCGTATATATAATATAATATAATAATATGTACATATACAAATTAAAGTCCTAATAAATCGAAAGTGAATAGTGGATTCGAGTTGAGAATTATTGTCCTTCAAATAAACATCGACATGGCAAACTATCAATCTGCAAATCTAGCGAAACACAAATAAGCATTAAACCATTCCAAAAACATAATTAATTAACATCCTAGAAGTACATTAGAATACCAACTTAATCCTAGAAGTACATTAGAATACATTATTTTATAAGTAATGTACATAAATCTCATTTCATTTTGAGGTTCTTTAAATCTATTCAGTTTTTTAGCCGATTTTCAATAAGCAAAAGCCACTATCCTACTTCCAAATTTCTACTTCACACACATAATAAAGCAAAGCAGGTTTAATACCAGCAAAAATTACCATCACCAAATAAAGATTGATATATAATTAAATTACATGATTATAATCTTACATGATGTCGTTTACAAGAACAACTACCTATTGAACCATTGATACCACATACATAAGTAATTATTCACATTCAAATATACAACTACATATATACATAAGTAAATTATTCAAATTCAATCTACCCAAAAAATCCTAATTAATTAAAATTATTCACATTCAAATATTCATGTACATTCATAAGTAAATTATTCACATTCAAAAATAAAATACATACCTTGATAATGAGATATGATAATTTTGTTTCTAGAATAAGATTATTTAACCTACAATGAAAAAAAAATTCAAAATTAGTATAAAAAAAGACTAAATCCTTATTAAAACACAATTACTTGAAAAAGAACAAGACTAGCAATAATTTCGTGGCTTTTGAAGGAAAAGCAACAATGGTGGGTTTTAGAACTTAAACGAAGATGGAGAAGGAAATTCGTGTAATGGGCGGTTATTGAAGCAATAAATTTCAACAACACAGAAATTTGAAGAACTTAAACAAAGTCGTGGGGTTTGGAAGATGATGAACGAAATGAAGAGAAAACACAGTGGAGTCGTATGATTTGAAAAACTTGAAGAACTTGAAGAGATTTTTCTTGGGTTTTTGAAGAAATTTTCTGAAGTTCATAAGCTTGAAGAAGAAGACAATCGTCGTCATGGGATTTCGAAGAAAGTTATATTAGGGTTTTAAGCAATTGAACGTCAAAAAGCGTTTTTATATTTTTTGAACTGGCTTATTGCTGCGGGGCTTCTTATAAAACCGCAGCAAATAAGCATTATTTGCTACGGTTCAAAGAAGCCCGCAGCAAATAAGTATATATATATATATATATATATATATATATATATATATATATATATATATATATATATATATATATATATATATATATATATATATATATATATATATATATATATATATATATATATATATATATATATATATATATATATATATATATATATATACATATATATATATATATACATATATATATATATATACATATATATATATATATATATACATATATATATATATACATATATATATATATATATATACATATATATATATATATACATATATATATATATATATACATATATATATATATATACATATATATATATATATACATAT